>NC_048581.1:87804885-87817385 GCF_013265735.2 Oncorhynchus mykiss
ATAGTTTAACATATTCAGAGTAAAAGTATATAGCTAGACATGTATTGACATTTGCGTTTTTGGTGACTTCAGTATGGCGTTGTCCGATTAAGTGTTTAACCTCAGATCAAGTCTGGTTTGCATGCTGAATGGCATGTGTTATTTGTGGCTCACCTAGAACCATAGATAATACATGATCTATATAATATATCATCTGGAATCTTCAATAATACATTATCTATTTAATAATCACATAAAAGCATATATTATTATCCTATTCTGGATCCGATTTCCTGGGAAAGAAATCGAAGGACCGACACTGGAGATGAGAAGCAAATACAGGGAGTGAATTTTTTAAATACATTTTTATTTAACCTTTATTTAACCAGGTAAGCTAGTTGAGAACAAGTTCTCATTTACAACTGCGACCTGGCCAAGATAAAGCAAAGCAGTTCGACACATACAACAACACAGAATGGAATAACATGGAATAAACAATAAACAAGCCAATAACACAATAAACAAGTCAATGACACAGTAGAAAAAAGAAAGTCTATATACATCGTGTGCAAAAGGCATGAGGAGGTAGGCAATAAGTAGGCCATGGGAGTGAATAATTACAATTTAGCAGATTTACACTGGTGATAAATGAGCAGATGAGTGAGGGAACTGTAAGTCTCCAGCTTCAGCGATTTTTTAAATTCTTTCCAGTCATTGGCAGCAGAGAACTGGAAGAAGAGGCGACCAAAGGAGGAGTTGGCTTTGGGGATGACCAGTGAAATATACCTGTTGGAGCGCGTGCTACGGGTGGGTGTTGCTATGGTGACCAGTGAGCTGAGAAAAGGCGGGGCTTTACCTAGCATAGACTTATAGATGACCTGGAGCCAGTGGGTCTGGCGATGAATATGTAGCGAGGTCCAGCCGACTAGAGCGTACAGGTCGCAGTGGTGGGTGGTATATGGGGCTTTGGTAACAAAACGGATGGCACTGTGATAGACTGCATCCAGTTTGCTGAGTAGAGTGTTGGAGGCTATTTTGTAAATGACATCGCCGAAGTCAAGGATCGGTAGGATGGTCAGTTTTACGAAGGTATGTTTGGCAGCATGAGTGAAGGAAGCTTTGTTGAGAAATAGGAAGCTGATTCTAGATTCAATTTTGGATTGGAGATGTTTAATGTGAGTCTGGAAGGACAGTTTACAGTCTAACCAGACATCTAGGTATTTGTAGTTGTCCACATACATCACTGGAGGGGTTGTTGGTCCCAGTGGACCTAACCACTCAGTGGAGGGATATACATACATCACTGGAGGGGTTGTTGGTCCCAGTGGACCTAACCACTCAGTGGAGGGGTATACATACATCACTGGAGGCGTTGTTGGTCCCAATGGAACTAACCACTCAGTGGAGGGATATACATACATCACTGGAGGCGTTGTTGGTCCCAGTGGACCTAACCACTCAGTGGAGGGATATACATACATCACTGAAGGGGTTGTTGGTCCCAGTGGACCTAACCACTCAGTGGAGGGATATACATACATCACTGGAGGCGTTGTTGGTCCCAGTGGACCTAACCACTCAGTGTGGGGATATACATACATCACTGGAGGCGTTGTTGGTCCCAGTGGACCTAACTGGGAAGACCAGGAGGCAGCAGAATATGACCAGGCCTGGAGCACTGGCAGAACCAGGAGGCAACAGAATATGATCAGGCCTGGAGCACTGGGAGGACCAGGAGGCAACAGAATATGATCAGGCCTGGAGCACTGGGAGGACCAGGAGGCAACAGAATATGATCAGGCCTGGAGCACTGGGAGGACCAGGAGGCAACAGAATATGATCAGGCCTGGAGCACTGGGAGGACCAGGAGGCAACAGAATATGATCAGGCCTGGAGCACTGGGAGGACCAGGAGGCAACAGAATATGATCAGGCCTGGAGCACTGGGAGGACCAGGAGGCAACAGAATATGATCAGGCCTGGAGTACTGGGAGGACCAGGAGGCAACAGAATATGATCAGGCCTGGAGCACTGGGAGGACCAGTAGGCAACAGAATATGATCAGGCCTGGAGCACTGGGAGGACCAGGAGGCAACAGAATATGATCAGGCCAGGAGCACTGGGAGGACCAGGAGGCAGCAGAATATGATCAGGCCTGGAGCACTGGGAGGACCAGGAGGCAACAGAATATGATCAGGCCTGGAGCACTGGGTGGACCAGGAGGCAACAGAATATGATCAGGCCTGGAGCACTGGGAGGACCAGGAGGCAGCAGAATATGATCAGGCCTGGAGCACTGGGAGGACCAGGAGGCAGCAGAATATGATCAGGCCTGGAGCACTGGGAGGACCAGGAGGCAACAGAATATGATCAGGCCTGGAGCACTGGGAGGACCAGGAGGCAACAGAATATGATCAGGCCTGGAGCACTGGGAGGACCAGGAGGCAACAGAATATGATCAGGCCTGGAGCACTGGGAGGACCAGGAGGCAACAGAATATGATCAGGCCTGGAGCACTGGGAGGACCAGGAGGCAACAGCTACATCCTGGCTCTGTCCTTTAGACACGGCTCTGTTTATATCCCAGCTCAGCATCACTCTGTCACCACCGCATCATCAGCTCAGCATCACTCTGTCACCACCACATCATCAGCTCAGCATCACTCTGTCACCACCGCATCATCAGCTCAGCATCACTCTGTCACCACCGCATCATCAGCTCAGCATCACTCTGTCACCACCACATCATCAGCTCAGCATCACTCTGTCACCACCACATCATCATCTCAGCATCACTCTGTCACCACCACATCATCATCTCAGCATCACTCTGTCACCACCACATCATCAGCTCAGCATCACTCTGTCACCACCACATCATCAGCTCAGCATCACTCTGTCACCACCACATCATCAGCTCAGCATCACTCTGTCACCACCACATCATCATCTCAGGTTTCACCCTTCTGCTGTCTCCTCAAGAACATTGAGCTGAACTGCAGAGCAGCCTTCTCTTGCTTAAGCCTCCCAGTCCTAACTGATCTGCTGCTCAATACCCCAGAGTCCTAACTGATATGTTCCTCAATACCCCAGAGTCCTAACTGACCTGCTGCTCAATACCCTGGAGTCCTAACTGATATGTTCCTCAATACCCCAGAGTCCTAACTGACCTGCTGCTCAATACCCTGGAGTCCTAACTGATATGTTCCTCAATACCCCAGAGTCCTAACTGACCTGCTGCTCAATACCCTGGAGTCCTAACTGATATGTTCCTCAATACCCCAGAGTCCTAACTGACCTGCTGCTCAATACCCTGGAGTCCTAACTGATATGTTCCTCGATACCCTGGAGTCCTAACTGATATGTTCCTCATCAATACCCCGGAGTCCTAACTGATATGTTCCTCAATACCCTGGAGTCCTAACTGATATGTTCCTCATCAATACCCCGGAGTCCTAACTGATATGTTCCTCAATACCCTGGAGTCCTATCTGATACGTTCCTCAATACCCCAGAGTCCTAACTGATATGTTCCTCATCAATACCCCGGAGTCCTAACTGATCTGCTGCTCAATACCCCAGAGTCCTAACTGATATGTTCCTCAATACCCCAGAGTCCTAACTGATATGTTCCTCAATACCCCAGAGTCCTAACTGATATGTTCCTCAATACCCCAGAGTCCTAACTGATATGTTCCTCATCAATACCCCGGAGTCCTAACTGATATGTTCCTCAATACCCTGGAGTCCTATCTGATACGTTCCTCAATACCCCAGAGTCCTAACTGATATGTTCCTCATCAATACCCCGGAGTCCTAACTGATATGTTCCTCAATACCCCAGAGTCCTAACTGATATGTTCCTCAATACCCCAGAGTCCTAACTGATATGTTCCTCATCAATACCCCGGAGTCCTAACTGATATGTTCCTCAATACCCTGGAGTCCTATCTGATACGTTCCTCAATACCCCAGAGTCCTAACTGATATGTTCCTCATCAATACCCCGGAGTCCTAACTGATCTGCTGCTCAATACCCCAGAGTCCTAACTGATATGTTCCTCAATACCCCAGAGTCCTAACTGATATGTTCCTCAATACCCCAGAGTCCTAACTGATATGTTCCTCAATACCCCAGAGTCCTAACTGATATGTTCCTCAATACCCCAGAGTCCTAACTTATCTGCTGCTCAATACCCCAGAGTCCTAACTGATATGTTCCTCAATACCCCAGAGTCCTATCTGATATGTTCCTCAATACCCCAGAGTCCTAACTGATATGTTCCTCAATACCCCAGAGTCCTAACTGATATGTTCCTCAATACCCCAGAGTCCTAACTGATATGTTCCTCAATACCCTGGAGTCCTAACTGATATGTTCCTCAATACCCTGGAGTCCTAACTGATATGTTCCTCAATACCCCAGAGTCCTATCTGATATGTTCCTCAATACCCCAGAGTCCTATCTGATATGTTCCTCAATACCCCAGAGTCCTATCTGATATGTTCCTCAATACCCCAGAGTCCTAACTGATATGTTCCTCAATACCCCGGAGTCCTAACTGATATTTTTAGTTTTCCTTTGCATCCAAACTCTACAGCAGTGTTCCATACACCTCTGAGGCAGTTCAGACGGATTAACAACTATGTCCTTGAAGGTATAACCACTCTGTCCTTTATCTGTTAGGGACTGGCTGTCGGTTTGGTTATTACTAAGGCTCCAAGCAAACACTATGAATTAAATCAACTCAAACAGTTTTGTCCACTGGTATGTGTCTCTTCAGTGGCTGTTTCCCTCCCCGTGACTCGACAGAGGTCAATGTAGTCCCCTAACCAATGATCTCAAACGTTACAGTCCAATCACAGCCTGGAGCTAATTAAAGCACCTGGTTTCTACACTGATCATTACCATGTGTTTTAATTGCTCACATATTGTATAGCCCTTGTCATGTATCTATCTATGAACACTAGAGGGCACTGTTTTATAAGTAATCCATCTGCTCAAAGCATTATTTCTGTTGTGTGTGGGGGGGGGGGCAACAGAGAAAAGACATTACAATTTACATACATTTACAAAACATTAACATGGACATTACAGACTTACACGCAGACATACATTACTACATATACATACGGTGCATTTGGAAAGTATTCAGACCCCTTGATTTTGTCCACATTTTGTTACATTACAGCCTTATTTTAAAATGGATAAAATCGTTTTTTTCCTTATCAACCTAGACACCATACCCATAATGACTAAGCAAATACTTTTTTTTTTTAATAAACTGAAATATCACATTTACATAATTATTCAGTCTCTTTACTCAGTACTTTGTTGACGCACCTTTGGCACCAATTACAGCATCGAGTCTTCTTGGGTATGACGCTACAAGTTTGGCACACCTGTATTTGGGGAGTTTCTCCCATTCTCTGCAGATCCTCTCAAGCTCTGTCAGGTTGGATGGGGAGCGTAGCTGCACAGCTATTTTCAGGTCTCTCCAGAGATGTTCGATCTGGTTCAAGTCCGGGCTCTGGCTGGGACACTCAAGGACATTCAGAGACTTGTCCCGAAGCCACTCCTACGTTGTCTTGTTGGCTGTGTGCTTAGGGTTTGTTGTCCTGTTGGAAGGCGAACCTTCGCCCCAGTCTGAGGTCCTGAGTGCTCTGGAGCAGGTTTTCATCAAGTATCTCTCTGTACTTTGCTCCGTTCATCTTTCCCTCGATGATGACTAGTCTCCCAGTCCCTGCCGCTGAAAAACATCCCCAAAAACCCCTATAATAACTTATAATAACTTGAAATGCTCAACACAAAAAGGTAACTTTATGACTATAACTACGGTTCCCTGAAGGAGGGAAACGAGGTACATCATATTATGGGGAGTCACACTCTCGCCACTTCGGTTGAAGAATCTACAATCACGCCTGACGAGGCCTGACGAGAGCTGACGACTCCTGACGAGGCCTGACGAGGCCTGACGAGACCTGACGAGGCCTGACGAGAGCTGACGAGACCTGACGAGGCCTGACGAGACCCGACGAGGCCTGACGAGACCTGACGAGGCCTGACGAGACCTGACGACTCCTGACGAGACCTGACGAGGCCTGACGAGACCTGACGACTCCTGACGAGACCTGACGAGACCTGACGAGGCCTGACGAGACCTGACGAGACCTGACGAGGCCTGACGAGACCTGACGACTCCTGACGAGACCTGACGAGACCTGACGAGGCCTGACGAGACCTGACGAGACCTGACGAGGCCTGACGAGACCTGACGACTCCTGACGAGGCCTGACGAGGCCTGAGGAGACCTGAGGAGACCTGACGAGACCAGTGACATCCAAGCGATTAAAACCTCACAACAAAATGTGTGGCGATACCCAACTCCCCGCAGCGAAAAAAATGTCTCCTACAATGTCTCCTATAGTCAATACCCAAGACGATGCCAGACCGCTGGGGGGGAGTGGGCGTGTACACTGCTAGGTAACCTTTGACCCTTGCTGCTGTATGCCAGGGAGATAGCCTCCACGATCCAGTGAGAGAGAGGCTGCTTAGGGAGCGTCCTGCCGCCAGCTGGATTAGAAAATCAGACAAAATGGCCACATTACTGAATATACTGAGTCCGTTCAGTGTACAGTACATTGGAGGGCATTCCCTACTGCTCTGTTCTGGGCTGCAGCTTTTCCTAGGTCCTTCTTTGCTGCACTTGACAATATCACAGGGCAGTTAATTAAGATTAGATCAAACTAGAGCCTGCAGGACTTGTTTGGTTGACTGTGTTTAAAAAAAAAATCTCTTTATCACAAAATAGACCTCTCCCTCTATCTTTACAACAATTGAATCAATATGCCTTGATCATGACAATTTACAGTCCTGCCCCCTTTCGACCCCGTCAATGTTTATTGAAACATTTCTAGTTATATTTTCAATATCAACATGTGACAATTTCAACAGTTGGTCCTTGATTAGGCTCTCCTTGAGCCCTGGGGCGGCAGGGTAGTGGTTAGAGTGTTGGACTAGCAACCAGAAGGTAAGTTCAAATCCCAGAGCTGACATGGTACAAATCTGTCGTTCTGCCCCTGAACAGGCAGTTGACCCACTGTTCCTAGGCCGTCATTGAAAATAAGAATTTGTTCTTAACTGACTTGCCTGGTTAAATAAAGGTAAAATATATACTACTGCCATTAAAAATGGACTATCAGATTGAAACTGGATTTTTTTTGGTCTCTAAACATTCGGCACCAGGAAGATAGGAAATCAAGGTGGCTTTTTGTCATAATCATGATGAGGTATTAACAACAGCCTTCTGTTGCCCCATAGTCTTTCTGGAGCTTCTTAGTAAGGCATCTCTGTATCCCCCGGTTACAGTATGTCCTTCACTCATATCGTTCTTCCTATCGAGAGATTACATACACACGCACGCACACACACACACGCACGCACACACACACAGAGACACACACACACACACACAGAGACACACACGCACGCACACACACACACACACGCACGCACACACACACACACACACACACACAGAGAGACACACACAATAAACCCCTATAAGGACCTCTTTAGCTTCAATGCTGCACTAATTATTCATGACAAACAGTAATTAGTCATTAAACTAGCCAAATGAATACACTTGTTTCTGTCTGTCGCTATCACGTTTCAGATAAGACCCAAATGCAGACAATGTCGAAGTAACAACAGTTTATAAATTGAACAGGGGCAGCCAAAAAGGCAGGTCAACGGCAGGCAGAGGTCAGGGTCAGGGTCAGGGGCAGGGTCAGGGTCAGGGGCAGGGTCAGGGGCAGGGTCAGGGGCAGGGTCAGGGTCAGGGGCAGGGTCAGGGTCAGGGGCAGGGGCAGGGGCAGGGTCAAATCAAATCAAATGTTATTTGTCACATACACATGGTTAGCAGATGTTAATGCGAGTGTAGCGAAATGCTTGTGCTTCTAGTTCCGACAATGCAGTAATAACCAACAAGTAATCTAGCTAACAATTCCAAAACGACTGTCTTGTACACAGTGTAAGGGGATAAAGAATATGTACATAAGGATATATGAATGAGTGATGGTACAGAGCAGCATAGGCAAGATACAGTAGATGGTATCGAGTACAGTATATACATATGAGATGAGTATGTAAACAAAGTGGCATAGTTAAAGTGGCTAGTGATACATGTATTACATAAGGATACAGTCGATGATATAGAGTACAGTAAATACGTATGCATATGAGATGAATAATGTAGGGTAAGTAACATTATATAAGGTAGCATTGTTTAAAGTGGCTAGTGATATATTTACATCATTTCCCATCAATTCCCATTATTAAAGTGGCTGGAGTTGAGTCAGTGTCAGTGTGTTGGCAGCAGCCACTCAATGTTAGTGGTGGCTGTTTAACAGTCTGATGGCCTTGAGATAGAAGCTGTTTTTCAGTCTCTCGGTCCCAGCTTTGATGCACCTGTACTGACCTCGCCTTCTGGATGATAGCGGGGTGAACAGGCAGTGGCTCGGGTGGTTGATGTCCTTGAGTATCTTTATGGCCTTCCTGTGACATCGGGTGGTGTAGGTGTCCTGGAGGGCAGGTAGTTTGCCCCCGGTGATGCGTTGTGCAGACCTCACTACCCTCTGGAGAGCCTTACGGTTGAGGGCGGAGCAGTTGCCGTACCAGGCGGTGATACAGCCCGCCAGGATGCTCTCGATTGTGCATCTGTAGAAGTTTGTGAGTGCTTTTGGTGACAAGCCAAATTTCTTCAGCCTCCTGAGGTTGAAGAGGCGCTGCTGCGCCTTCTTCACAATGCTGTCTGTGTGAGTGGACCAATTCAGTTTGTCTGTGATGTGTATGCCGAGGAACTTAAAACTTGCTACCCTCTCCACTACTGTTCCATCGATATGGATAGGTGGGTGTTCCCTCTGCTGTTTCCTGAAGTCCACAATCATCTCCTTAGTTTTGTTGACGTTGAGTGTGAGGTTATTTTCCTGACACCACACTCCGAGGGCCCTCACCTCCTCCCTGTAGGCCGTCTCGTCGTTGTTGGTAATCAAGCCTACCACTGTTGTGTCGTCCGCAAACTTGATGATTGAGTTGGAGGCGTGCGTGGCCACGCAGTCGTAGGTGAACAGGGAGTACAGGAGAGGGCTCAGAACGCACCCTTGTGGGGCCCCAGTGTTGAGGATCAGCGGGGAGGAGATGTTGTTGCCTACCCTCACCACCTGGGGGCGGCCCGTCAGGAAGTCCAGTACCCAGTTGCACAGGGCGGGGTCGAGACCCAGGGTCTCGAGCTTGATGACGAGCTTGGAGGGTACTATGGGGTTGAATGCCGAGCTGTAGTCAATGAACAGCATTCTCACATAGGTATTCCTCTTGTCCAGATGGGTTAGGGCAGTGTGCAGTGTGGTTGAGATTGCATCGTCTGTGGACCTATTTGGGCGGTAAGCAAATTGGAGTGGGTCTAGGGTGTCAGGTAGGGTGGAGGTGATATGGTCCTTGACTAGTCTCTCAAAGCACTTCATGATGACGGAAGTGAGTGCTACGGGGCGGTAGTCGTTTAGCTCAGTTACCTTAGCTTTCTTGGGAACAGGAACAATGGTGGACCTCTTGAAGCATGTGGGAACAGCAGACTGGTATAGGGATTGATTGAATATGTCCGTAAACACACCGGCCAGCTGGTCTGCGCATGCTCTGAGGGCGCGGCTGGGGATGCCGTCTGGGCCTGCAGCCTTGCGAGGGTTAACACGTTTAAATGTCTTACTCACCTCGGCTGCAGTGAAGGAGAGGCCGCATGTTTTCGTTGCAGGCCGTGTCAGTGGCACTGTATTGTCCTCAAAGCGGGCAAAAAAGTTATTTAGTCTGCCTGGGAGCAGGACATCCTGGTCCGTGACTGGGCTGGATTTCTTCCTGTAGTCCGTGATTGACTGTAGACCCTGCCACATGCCTCTTGTGTCTGAGCCGTTGAATTGAGATTCTACTTTGTCTCTGTACTGACGCTTAGCTTGTTTGATAGCCTTGCGGAGGGAATAGCTGCACTGTTTGTATTCGGTCATGTTACCAGACACCTTGCCCTGATTAAAAGCAGTGGTTCGCGCTTTCAGTTTCACGCGAATGCTGCCATCAATCCACGGTTTCTGGTTAGGGAATGTTTTAATCGTTGCTATGGGAACGACATCTTCAACGCACGTTCTAATGAACTCGCACACCGAATCAGCGTATTCGTCAATGTTGTTGTCTGACGCAATACGAAACATGTCCCAGTCCACGTGATGGAAGCAGTCTTGGAGTGTGGAGTCAGCTTGGTCGGACCAGCGTTGGACAGACCTCAGCGTGGGAGCCTCTTGTTTTAGTTTCTGTCTGTAGGCAGGGATCAACAAAATGGAGTCGTGATCAGCTTTTCCGAAAGGGGGGTGGGGCAGGGCCTTATATGCGTCGCGGAAGTTAGAGTAACAATGATCCAAGGTCTTTCCACCCCTGGTTGCGCAATCGATATGCTGATAAAATTTAGGGAGTCTTGTTTTCAGATTAGCCTTGTTAAAATCCCCAGCTACAATGAATGCAGCCTCCGGATAAATGGTTTCCAGTTTGCAAAGAGTCAAATAAAGTTAATTCTGAGCCATCGATGTGTCTGCTTGGGGGGGGATATATACGGCTGTGATTATAATCGAAGAGAATTCTCTTGGTAGATAATGCGGTCTACATTTGATTGTGAGGAATTCTAAATCAGGTGAACAGAAGGATTTGAGTTCCTGTATGTTTCTTTCATCACACCATGTCACGTTAGCCATAAGGCATACGCCCCCGCCCCTCTTCTTACCAGAAAGATGTTTGTTAATGTCTGCGCGATGCGTGGAGAAACCCGTTGGCTGCACCTCCTCGGATAGCGTCTCTCCAGTGAGCCACGTTTCCGTGAAGCAAAGAACGTTACAGTCTCTGATGTCCCTCTGGAATGCTACCCTTGCTCGGATTTCATCAACCTTGTTGTCAAGAGACTGGACATTGGCAAGAAGAATGCTAGGAAGTGGTGCACGGTGTGCCCATCTCCGGAGTCTGACCAGAAGACTCGTTTCCCTCTTTTTCGGAGTCGTTTTTTGGGGTTGCTGCATGGGATCCACTCCGTTGTCCTGTTTGTAAGGCAGAACACAGGATCCGCGTCGCGAAAAACATATTCTTGGTCGTACTGATGGTGAGTTGACGCGGATCTTATATTCAGTAGTTCTTCTCGACTGTATGTAATGAAAGCTAAGATGACCTGGTGTACTAATGTAAGAAATAACACGTAAAAAAACAAAAAACTGCATAGTTTCCTAGGAACGCGAAGCGAGGCGGCCATCTCTGTCGGCGCCGGAAGTAAATACATGCATGAGAGGCTCAGTGTCAGGCTCAGGGTCAGGGTTAGGCTCAGGGGCAGGGTCAGGCTCAGGGGCAGGGTCAGGCTCAGGGTCAGGCTCAGGGTCAGGCTCAGAGTCAGGGTCAGGGTCAGGCTCAGAGTCAGGGTCAGTGTCAGGCTCAGAGTCAGGGTCAGGCTTAGAGTCAGGGTCAGGCTCAGAGTCAGAGTCAGGCTCAGAGTCAGGGTCAGGCTCAGGCTCAGGCTCAGGGGCAGGCAGAATGGTCAACACCGGGAAAACTAGGAAACAGGAACAATCGAGAGATAGGAGCAGAGGGGAAAACGCTGGTAGGCTTGACGAAACAAAACAAACTGGCAACAGACAAACAGAGAACACAGGCATAAGTACCCAGGGGATAATGGGGAGGATGGGTGACACCTGGAGGGGGGTGGAGACAATCACAAAGACAGGTGAAACAGATCAGGGTGTGACAGTCTCCTTTTTATACCTTCTAACAGATGAATGTTGAGTCAAAACGGTATTATGAGGGTAAATCCACCCGTATTGGCTCAATTATAACTGAATAAGACAAACGATGGGTATCAGAGAAGATGGCAATGGCCACTTATCAGCCAGTCATTATCCAGTGTTATAATGGGACCATCGTACTGTTACACTGAGACAGACTGATGTTATAATGGGACCATCGTACTGTTACACTGAGACAGACTGATGTTATAATGGGACCATCGTACTGTTATACTGAGACAGACGTGTTATAATGGGACCATCGTACTGTTATACTGAGACAGACTGATGTGTTATAATGGGACCATCGTACTGTTATACTGAGACAGACTGGTGTTATAATGGGACCATCGTACTGTTATACTGAGACAGACTGATGTGTTATAATGGGACCATCGTACTGTTACACTGAGACAGACTGGTGTTATAATGGTGTCTGTCTGTCTGTCTGTCTGTCTACTATTGCACGTTATACCGAAGCCTAATGACACTAATCTGGATCATGTCAGTGTGGTCGTTAGGAGAGAGAGTGGGTCTTCATCCCTTTGTTCTGAGGACGATGATGGCCAGATGTAATGTCGCTACACCAGTTCAGTATATATCTTCTCTGTTTATATCCTGAGAAGTGTTCAGATTTAGGGGCTGTATTATTCTGCCTGTGTTTCTGT
>NC_048581.1:87819885-87952408 GCF_013265735.2 Oncorhynchus mykiss
AGACACAGAGAGAGAGATTGAGAGAGAGAGAGAGAGAGAGAGAGACACAGAGACACAGAGAAAGAGAGATGGATGGAGGGAGAGAGAGAGAGAGACAGAGAGCGAGAGAGAGAGAGATGGATGGATGGATGGAGAGAGAGATATATATATATATATATATATATATATATATATACAGACATAGTCAACATGAGCTCCTAATTTATTTCATTTGTTTTTAGAATGAGATAAACACTTGAATCTAAAAAGAATTCAAGATAATTCAATAGAATAGAACAAACCTAGCAAACGACGTTAATACAACGACACCAAACGACCAAACTGAGTGAGTAAACCATAAAGGAGCTCGGACTCAAACTTTAAACATATCTTTTTTCATTATCTTTGCTGGTTTTAGCGCTAAATTAGAGCTAGCTAACAACCGCAGCAGACAAAACCGGTTATCATGGCAACGGGACAGCGGAACAGCAGCAGCAGTAGCAGAGCCCACAGGCACCTTGTCCCCACTCCCCCTCAGGGCTGAGTCCATTCTCTACCCTCCAGAGGCCACAAATAACACAACGAGGAAAGCTTTTACACAGAAACTACTAAAGGGGAGGCCAGAAACTCTTTCCCACAGACATCTACAAAAACGGTGACGTGAGTAATCTCATCTTCCTCACTGACCAGCCAAACGCATGGCGCTCAGCAGTCTGCTCTCACGACCCATTCATAAAGAAAGAGGGAATCTGTAATAGGAAGCTGAAAGTCAAAGAGACAGACGACCCTGACAGCACCATGATAACAATCAACCTCTACAAGACTGGGACTGTCATGGTGCAAGGTAACATTAGGCTGTTTGAAACAGACTGGGACTGTCATGGTGCAAGGTAACATTAGGCTGTTTGAAACAGACTGGGACTGTCATGGTGCAAGGTAACATTAGGCTGTTTGAAACAGACTGGGACTGTCATGGTGCAAGGTAACATTAGGCTGTTTGAAACAGACTGGGACTGTCATGGTGCAAGGTAACATTAGGCTGTTTGAAACAGACTGGGACTGTGATGGTGCAAGGTAACATTAGGCTGTTTGAAACAGACTGGGACTGTCATGGTGCAAGGTAACATTAGGCTGTTTGAAACAGACTTTCAGACCAATAAGGAGAGAGCAGAGAGAGAGAAGGACACCACCAGTGACATGCCCTCCCACCAGACAAACTCCACCAGCACCACCCTCACCCCTACTAGCCCCACCCAAAAGGGCACATCCAGCACCTCTCTTCCCACCATAGTGGAGGACACGCCCCAGGAGGAGAGCGACCCCCTCAGTGCAGAGCAGGCTCAGACCCTCCTCACCACCATGGCTGCCATGAGGGATGAGTTCACCAAACTGGAGGGGGAGGTGGTCCTACCCAGGGAGAGCGTAAGCAAACAGCAACCAGACAACCACACCTTAGAGGAGCTCCTAACCAAGGTGAGGACAGAGCAGGACAGCAGCCTTGCAACACAGCTGATAAGAGGTTCAGCAAGAGAGAGACGGACTCAAGAGAGAGCTGGCTGATCTACCAAAGGAGCTGAGAGAGCTGGCTGATCTACCAAAGGAGGTGAGAGAGCTGGCTGATCTACCAAAGGTGGTGAGAGAGATGGCTGATCTAACAAAGGAGGTGAGAGAGATGGCTGATCTACCAAAGGAGGTGAGAGAGCTGGCTGATCTACCAAAGGAGGTGAGAGAGCTGGCTGATCTACCAAAGGAGGTGAGAGAGATGGCTTATCTAACAAAGGACGTGAGAGAGATCCAAAAAGACAGGCAGAGCAGTAATAAGGAGCTGACCGCACTAAGAGAGGAGCTGCAGGAGAGAAAGAGGACAGAGGACAGGCTGCAGGAGAGACAGAGGACAGAGGACAGGCTGCAGGAGAGACAGAGAACAGAGGACAGGCTGCAGTAGAGAAAGACAACAGAGGACAGACTGCAGGAGAGACAGAGAACAGAGGACAGAGGACAGGCTGCAGGAGAGAAAGATAACAGAGGACAGGCTGCAGGAGAGAAAGATAACAGAGGACAGACTGCAGGAGAGACAGAGAACAGAGGACAGACTGCAGGAGAGACAGAGAACAGAGGACAGAGGACAGGCTGCAGGAGAGAAAGATAACAGAGGACAGGCTGCAGGAGAGAAAGATAACAGAGGACAAGCTGCAGGAGAGACAGAGAACAGAGGACAGGCTGCAGGAGAGAAAGAGAACAGAGGACAGGCTGCAGGAGAGAAAGAGAACAGAGGACAGGCTGCAGTAGAGAAAGACAACAGAGGACAGACTGCAGGAGAGACAGAGAACAGAGGACAGAGGACAGGCTGCAGGAGAGAAAGATAACAGAGGACAGGCTGCAGGAGAGAAAGATAACAGAGGACAGGCTGCAGGAGAGAAAGATAACAGAGGACAGGCTGCAGGAGAGACAGAGAACAGAGGACAGGCTGCAGGAGAGAAAGACAACAGAGGACAGACTGCAGGAGAGACAGAGAACAGAGGACAGAGGACAGGCTGCAGGAGAGAAAGATAACAGAGGACAGGCTGCAGGAGAGAAAGATAACAGAGGACAGACTGCAGGAGAGACAGAGAACAGAGGACAGACTGCAGGAGAGACAGAGAACAGAGGACAGAGGACAGGCTGCAGGAGAGAAAGATAACAGAGGACAGGCTGCAGGAGAGAAAGATAACAGAGGACAAGCTGCAGGAGAGACAGAGAACAGAGGACAGGCTGCAGGAGAGAAAGAGAACAGAGGACAGGCTGCAGGAGAGAAAGAGAACAGAGGACAGGCTGCAGTAGAGAAAGACAACAGAGGACAGACTGCAGGAGAGACAGAGAACAGAGGACAGAGGACAGGCTGCAGGAGAGAAAGATAACAGAGGACAGGCTGCAGGAGAGAAAGATAACAGAGGACAGACTGCAGGAGAGACAGAGAACAGAGGACAGGCTGCAGGAGAGAAAGACAACAGAGGACAGACTGCAGGAGAGACAGAGAACAGAGGACAGGCTGCAGGAGAGACAGAGAACAGAGAACAGAGGACAGGCTGCAGGAGAGACAGAGAACAGAGGACAGGCTGCAGGAGAGACAGAGAACAGAGGACAGGCTGCAGGAGAGACAGAGAACAGAGGACAGGCTGCAGGAGAGACAGAGAACAGAGGACAGGCTGCAGGAGAGAACAGAGGACAGATGACAGGCTGCAGGAGAGAACAGAGAACAGAGGACAGGCTGCAGGAGAGACAGAGAACAGAGGACAGACTGCAGGAGAGAAAGAGAACAGAGGACAGACTGCAGGAGAGACAGAGAACAGAGGACAGGCTGCAGGAGAGAAAGAGAACAGAGGACAGGCTGCAGGAGCAGCTAGATCACCACTCTATGACCTGTCCTCAACCAGCCAGACCTCCCCAGCCCTGCCTGCTGCACACCTCCCCCCCAGCCCACAGAACAGCCTCCCACTGACAGCAGCACCAGCACAGACCAGCTCCAACACCCCCCCCCCCCCCCCCCCCCCTCTCTACCCTCTCCGTTCCAGAAGAAACACTGTCTGACATTGTCCTGTTGATGGACTCAAATGGGAAGTTTGTTCAGGAGAATAAACTTTTCGATAGACACAAAATGAGAAAGGTGTGGTGCCCAACAACGCAGAGTGCCATGGAGCTGCTTGATAAGGCCCATCTCGGGTCGCCAAGCCACATAATCATACACACCGGAAGCAACGACCTGCGTGCTCAGCAGGAGAGGGTGACGACTTCACTACAGGGAGTGATTGAGAAGGCCTCCGCAATCTTCCCCAACTCAAGGATCATGGTGTCAACCCTTCTACAGAGGAAGGACTTCCACCCACAATCCAAAGAATAAACACCAGCCTCTCCCGGGACTGAGCCCTGCGACCCAATGAACACCTGGCCCACCATCCCACCCTCGATCTGGACTGAGCCCTGTGACCCAATAAACACCTGGCCCACCATCCCACCCTCGATCTGGACTGAGCCCTGTGACCCAATGTACACCTGGCCCACCATCCCACCCTCGATCTGGACTGAGCCCTGCGACCCAATGTACACCTGGCCCACCATCCCACCCTCGATCTGGACTGAGCCCTGTGACCCAATAAACACCTGGCCCACCATCCCACCCTCGATCTGGACTGAGCCCTGTGACCCAATGTACACCTGGCCCACCATCCCACCCTCGATCTGGACTGAGCCCTGCGACCCAATGTACACCTGGCCCACCATCCCACCCTCGATCTGGACTGTGCCCTGTGACCCAATGAACACCTGGCCCACCATCCCACCCTCGATCTGGACTGAGCCCTGCGACCCAATGTACACCTGACCCACCATCCCACCCTCGATCTGGACTGAGCCCTGCGACCCAATGTACACCTGGCCCACCATCCCACCCTCGATCTGGACTGTGCCCTGTGACCCAATGAACACCTGGCCCACCATCCCACCCTCGATCTGGACTGAGCCCTGCGACCCAATGTACACCTGGCCCACCATCCCACCCTCGATCTGGACTGAGCCCTGCGACCCAATGTACACCTGGCCCACCATCCCACCCTCGATCTGGACTGTGCCCTGTGACCCAATGAACACCTGGCCCACCATCCCACCCTCGATCTGGACTGAGCCCTGCGACCCAATGTACACCTGGCCCACCATCCCACCCTCGATCTAGACTGAGCCCTGCGACCCAATGTACACCTGGCCCACCATCCCACCCTCGATCTGGACTGTACCCTGTGACCCAATGAACACCTGGCCCACCATCCCACCCTCGATCTGGACTGTGCCCTGTGACCCAATGAACACCTGGCCCACCATCCCACCCTCGATGTGAACTGTCTCTATGACCATGACCATCCCCAAGGACGTTGCTTTAAACCGCAGCCTGACCTCTCCACCCAGGAACAGTGGAGCACCCCCCCCCCCCCCTTCCCCCCTCCTCCGAGATCACAGAGACAACACCCCGGACCAGAACCCTGGACCCTCCAGCCACGGCCACAGCACCGCCAACCTCAATGCCCACCACAGCCAGCGAGGCACAGACTACCTCAGGCCAGTTTCAGACCGACCCAGATGAAGGCTACCACCCTCCTCACCCCCAGGACTAAATATCAGCAACACTGGTAGCTTTCACATGGCTGTGAATGAGCTGAGAGACAAAGCAAGAAGAGCATTCTATGCCATTAAAAGGAACATCAAAATAGAAATTCCAATTAGAATCTGACTCAAAATCTTCCAATCAGTTATATAACCAATTGCTCTATATGGTAGAGAAGTATGGGGTCCACTCTCTAACAGTGAATATACCAATTGGGACAAACATCCAATCAAAATACTGCATGCAGAGTTTTACCAGACTGTATTACAAGTGCAAAGAAAAACTCCAAATAACGCATGTAGAGCAGAATTGGGCTAATACCCGTTCCTCATTCGAATAGAAAAAAGAGACATCACATTTTCCAACCATCTAAAAACAAGTGACCCCAAAACATTCCATCACACAGCTCTACAATGTCAAGAGATGAAACAAGAGAAGAGTCCCCTCAGTCAGCTGGTTCTGAGGCTCAGAGAGGACAGGCTGGCTATAGAGACCAGTCGTCACAGACAAACCTGGCTGCCCAGAGAGGACAGTCTGGCTATAGAGACTGGTCGTCACAGACAAACCTGGCTGCCCAGAGAGGACAGTCTGGCTATAGAGACTGGTCGTCACAGACAAACCTGGCTGCCCAGAGAGGACAGTCTGGCTATAGAGACCGGTCGTCACAGACAAACCTGGCTGCCCAGAGAGGACAGTCTGGCTATAGAGACCAGTCGTCACAGACAAACCTGGCTGCCCAGAGAGGACAGTCTGGCTATAGAGACCGGTCGTCACAGACAAACCTGGCTGCCCAGAGAGGACAGTCTGGCTATAGAGACCGGTCGTCACAGACAAACCTGGCTGCCCAGAGAGGACAGGCTGTGCTCACTCTGCTCCAGGGGAGAGGTAGAGACAGAGCCGCATTTCCTATTACACTGTGACAAATACTCAGACATAAGAGAATATTTCTTTCCCAAAAGTATCATTCAATACAAAAAAAAAATAAAATATTTATTGGGTGAAAAGCCAAAATGTGCAGTTTTGGCAGGCTAATATGTGTCCTCCTTCACAACCTGAGGGACAGCCAGTAAAAAGTGCAATGTCGATAATATTTCCCATTTAGTTTTGTTTTGTCTTTCATCAAATGTCATGTGTCTTCTCAGTCATGTTGACACTGGTCCACTACCAGGTCATGTGTCTTCTCAGTCATGTTGACACTGGTCCACTACCAGGTCATGTGTCTTCTCAGTCATGTTGAGACTGGTCTACTACCAGGTCATGTGTCTTCTCAGTCATGTTGAGGCTGGTCCACTACCAGGTCATGTGTCTTCTCAGTCATGTTGACACTGGTCTACTACCAGGTCATGTGTCTTCTCAGTCATGTTGACACTGGTCCACTACCAGGTCATGTGTCTTCTCAGTCATGTTGAGGCTGGTCCACTACCAGGTCATGTGTCTTCTCAGTCATGTTGACACTGGTCTATTACCAGGTCATGTGTCTTCTCAGTCATGTTGACACTGGTCTACTACCAGGTCATGTGTCTTCTCAGTCATGTTGACACTGGTCTACTACCAGGTCATGTGTCTTCTCAGTCATGTTGACACTGGTCCACTACCAGGTCATGTGTCTTCTCAGTCATGTTGACACTGGTCTACTACCAGGTCATGTGTCTTCTCAATCATGTTGAGACTGGTCTACTACCAGGTCATGTGTCTTCTCAGTCATGTTGAGACTGGTCTACTACCAGGTCATGTGTCTTCTCAGTCATGTTGACACTGGTCCACTACCAGGTCATGTGTTTTCTCAGTCATGTTGAGACTGGTCTACTACCAGGTCATGTGTCTTCTCAGTCATGTTGAGACTGGTCTACTACCAGGTCATGTGTCTTCTCAGTCATGTTGACACTGGTCCACTACCAGGTCATGTGTCTTCTCAGTCATGTTGACACTGGTCTACTACCAGGTCATGTGTCTTCTCAGTCATGTTGACACTGGTCTACTACCAGGTCATGTGTCTTCTCAGTCATGTTGACACTGGTCCACTACCAGGTCATGTGTCTTCTCAGTCATGTTGACACTGGTCTACTACCAGGTCATGTGTCTTCTCAATCATGTTGAGACTGGTCTACTACCAGGTCATGTGTCTTCTCAGTCATGTTGAGACTGGTCTACTACCAGGTCATGTGTCTTCTCAGTCATGTTGACACTGGTCCACTACCAGGTCATGTGTCTTCTCAGTCATGTTGAGACTGGTCCACTACCAGGTCATGTGTCTTCTCAGTCATGTTGAGACTGGTCTACTACCAGGTCATGTGTCTTCTCAGTCATGTTGACACTGGTCCACTACCAGGTCATGTGTCTTCTCAGTCATGTTGAGACTAGTCTACTACCAAGTCATGTGTCTTCTCAGTCATGTTGACTGGTCTACTACCAGGTCATGTGTCTTCTCAGTCATGTTGACACTGGTCTACTACCAGGTCATGTGTCTTCTCAGTCATGTTGACACTGGTCTACTACCAGGTCATGTGTCTTCTCAGTCATGTTGACACTGGTCTACTACCAGGTCATGTGTCTTCTCAGTCATGTTGACACTGGTCTACTACCAAAATCAAATCAAATGTATTTTTATATAGCCCTTCGTACATCAGCTGATATCTCAAAGTGCTGTACAGAAACCCAGCCTAAAACCCCAAACAGCAAGCAATGCAGGTGTAGAAGCACGGTGGCTAGGAAAAACTCCCTAGAAAGGCCAAAACCTAGGAAGAAACCTAGAGAGGAACCAGGCTATGTGGGATGGCCAGTCCTCTTCTGGCTGTGCCGGGTGGAGATTATAACAGAACATGGCCAAGATGTTCAAATGTTCATAAATGACCAGCATGGTCGAATAATAATAAGGCAGAACAGTTGAAACTGGAGCAGCAGCACAGCCAGGTGGACTGGGGACAGCAAGGAGTCATCATGTCAGGTAGTCCTGGGGCATGGTCCTAGTGCTCTGGTCCTCTGAGAGAGAGAAAGAGAGAAGGAGAGAATTAGAGAATGCACACTTAGATTCACACAGGACACCGAATAGGACAGGAGAAGTACTCCAGATATAACAAACTGACCCTAGCCCCCCGACACATAAACTACTGCAGCATAAATACTGGAGGCTGAGACAGGAGGGGTCAGGAGACACTGTGGCCCACTCCGAGGACACCCCCGGACAGGGCCAAACAGGAAGGATATAACCCCACCCACTTTGCCAAAGCACAGCCCCCACACCACTACCAGGTCATGTGTCTTCTCAGTCATGTTGACACTGGTCTACTACCAGGTCATGTGTCTTCTCAGTCATGTTGACACTGGTCCACTACCAGGTCATGTGTCTTCTCAGTCATGTTGAGACTGGTCTACTACCAGGTCATGTGTCTTCTCAGTCATGTTGAGGCTGGTCCACTACCAGGTCATGTGTCTTCTCAGTCATGTTGACACTGGTCTACTACCAGGTCATGTGTCTTCTCAGTCATGTTGACACTGGTCCACTACCAGGTCATGTGTCTTCTCAGTCATGTTGAGGCTGGTCCACTACCAGGTCATGTGTCTTCTCAGTCATGTTGACACTGGTCTATTACCAGGTCATGTGTCTTCTCAGTCATGTTGACACTGGTCTACTACCAGGTCATGTGTCTTCTCAGTCATGTTGACACTGGTCTACTACCAGGTCATGTGTCTTCTCAGTCATGTTGACACTGGTCCACTACCAGGTCATGTGTCTTCTCAGTCATGTTGACACTGGTCTACTACCAGGTCATGTGTCTTCTCAATCATGTTGAGACTGGTCTACTACCAGGTCATGTGTCTTCTCAGTCATGTTGAGACTGGTCTACTACCAGGTCATGTGTCTTCTCAGTCATGTTGACACTGGTCCACTACCAGGTCATGTGTTTTCTCAGTCATGTTGAGACTGGTCTACTACCAGGTCATGTGTCTTCTCAGTCATGTTGAGACTGGTCTACTACCAGGTCATGTGTCTTCTCAGTCATGTTGACACTGGTCCACTACCAGGTCATGTGTCTTCTCAGTCATGTTGACACTGGTCTACTACCAGGTCATGTGTCTTCTCAGTCATGTTGACACTGGTCTACTACCAGGTCATGTGTCTTCTCAGTCATGTTGACACTGGTCCACTACCAGGTCATGTGTCTTCTCAGTCATGTTGACACTGGTCTACTACCAGGTCATGTGTCTTCTCAATCATGTTGAGACTGGTCTACTACCAGGTCATGTGTCTTCTCAGTCATGTTGAGACTGGTCTACTACCAGGTCATGTGTCTTCTCAGTCATGTTGACACTGGTCCACTACCAGGTCATGTGTTTTCTCAGTCATGTTGAGACTGGTCTACTACCAGGTCATGTGTCTTCTCAGTCATGTTGACACTGGTCTACTACCAGGTCATGTGTCTTCTCAGTCATGTTGACACTGGTCCACTACCAGGTCATGTGTCTTCTCAGTCATGTTGAGACTGGTCTACTACCAGGTCATGTGTCTTCTCAGTCATGTTGACACTGGTCCACTACCAGGTCATGTGTCTTCTCAGTCATGTTGACACTGGTCCACTACCAGGTCATGTGTCTTCTCAGTCATGTTGAGACTGGTCTACTACCAGGTCATGTGTCTTCTCAGTCATGTTGACACTGGTCCACTACCAGGTCATGTGTCTTCTCAGTCATGTTGAGACTAGTCTACTACCAAGTCATGTGTCTTCTCAGTCATGTTGACTGGTCTACTACCAGGTCATGTGTCTTCTCAGTCATGTTGACACTGGTCTACTACCAGGTCATGTGTCTTCTCAGTCATGTTGACACTGGTCTACTACCAGGTCATGTGTCTTCTCAGTCATGTTGACACTGGTCTACTACCAGGTCATGTGTCTTCTCAGTCATGTTGACACTGGTCTACTACCAAAATCAAATCAAATGTATTTTTATATAGCCCTTCGTACATCAGCTGATATCTCAAAGTGCTGTACAGAAACCCAGCCTAAAACCCCAAACAGCAAGCAATGCAGGTGTAGAAGCACGGTGGCTAGGAAAAACTCCCTAGAAAGGCCAAAACCTAGGAAGAAACCTAGAGAGGAACCAGGCTATGTGGGATGGCCAGTCCTCTTCTGGCTGTGCCGGGTGGAGATTATAACAGAACATGGCCAAGATGTTCAAATGTTCATAAATGACCAGCATGGTCGAATAATAATAAGGCAGAACAGTTGAAACTGGAGCAGCAGCACAGCCAGGTGGACTGGGGACAGCAAGGAGTCATCATGTCAGGTAGTCCTGGGGCATGGTCCTAGTGCTCTGGTCCTCTGAGAGAGAGAAAGAGAGAAGGAGAGAATTAGAGAATGCACACTTAGATTCACACAGGACACCGAATAGGACAGGAGAAGTACTCCAGATATAACAAACTGACCCTAGCCCCCCGACACATAAACTACTGCAGCATAAATACTGGAGGCTGAGACAGGAGGGGTCAGGAGACACTGTGGCCCACTCCGAGGACACCCCCGGACAGGGCCAAACAGGAAGGATATAACCCCACCCACTTTGCCAAAGCACAGCCCCCACACCACTACCAGGTCATGTGTCTTCTCAGTCATGTTGACACTGGTCTACTACCAGGTCATGTGTCTTCTCAGTCATGTTGACACTGGTCCACTACCAGGTCATGTGTCTTCTCAGTCATGTTGACACTGGTCCACTACCAGGTCATGTGTCTTCTCAGTCATGTTGAGACTGGTCTACTACCAGGTCATGTGTCTTCTCAGTCATGTTGACACTGGTCCACTACCAGGTCATGTGTCTTCTCAGTCATGTTGAGACTAGTCTACTACCAAGTCATGTGTCTTCTCAGTCATGTTGACTGGTCTACTACCAGGTCATGTGTCTTCTCAGTCATGTTGACACTGGTCTACTACCAGGTCATGTGTCTTCTCAGTCATGTTGACACTGGTCTACTACCAGGTCATGTGTCTTCTCAGTCATGTTGACACTGGTCTACTACCAGGTCATGTGTCTTCTCAGTCATGTTGACACTGGTCTACTACCAAAATCAAATCAAATGTATTTTTATATAGCCCTTCGTACATCAGCTGATATCTCAAAGTGCTGTACAGAAACCCAGCCTAAAACCCCAAACAGCAAGCAATGCAGGTGTAGAAGCACGGTGGCTAGGAAAAACTCCCTAGAAAGGCCAAAACCTAGGAAGAAACCTAGAGAGGAACCAGGCTATGTGGGATGGCCAGTCCTCTTCTGGCTGTGCCGGGTGGAGATTATAACAGAACATGGCCAAGATGTTCAAATGTTCATAAATGACCAGCATGGTCGAATAATAATAAGGCAGAACAGTTGAAACTGGAGCAGCAGCACAGCCAGGTGGACTGGGGACAGCAAGGAGTCATCATGTCAGGTAGTCCTGGGGCATGGTCCTAGTGCTCTGGTCCTCTGAGAGAGAGAAAGAGAGAAGGAGAGAATTAGAGAATGCACACTTAGATTCACACAGGACACCGAATAGGACAGGAGAAGTACTCCAGATATAACAAACTGACCCTAGCCCCCCGACACATAAACTACTGCAGCATAAATACTGGAGGCTGAGACAGGAGGGGTCAGGAGACACTGTGGCCCACTCCGAGGACACCCCCGGACAGGGCCAAACAGGAAGGATATAACCCCACCCACTTTGCCAAAGCACAGCCCCCACACCACTACCAGGTCATGTGTCTTCTCAGTCATGTTGACACTGGTCTACTACCAGGTCATGTGTCTTCTCA
Source organism: Oncorhynchus mykiss (assembly GCF_013265735.2). NCBI lineage: Eukaryota > Metazoa > Chordata > Actinopteri > Salmoniformes > Salmonidae > Oncorhynchus > Oncorhynchus mykiss. The sequence continues at coordinate 87,831,778 of NC_048581.1, forward strand.
GTCATGTTGACACTGGTCCACTACCAGGTCATGTGTCTTCTCAGTCATGTTGACACTGGTCTACTACCAGGTCATGTGTCTTCTCAATCATGTTGAGACCAGTGTGGACACACTACCAGGTCATGTGTCTTCTCAGTCATGTTGACACTGGTCCACTACCAGGTCATGTGTCTTCTCAGTCATGTTGAGACTGGTCTACTACCAGGTCATGTGTCTTCTCAGTCATGTTGAGGCTGGTCCACTACCAGGTCATGTGTCTTCTCAGTCATGTTGACACTGGTCTACTACCAGGTCATGTGTCTTCTCAGTCATGTTGACACTGGTCCACTACCAGGTCATGTGTCTTCTCAGTCATGTTGAGGCTGGTCCACTACCAGGTCATGTGTCTTCTCAGTCATGTTGACACTGGTCTATTACCAGGTCATGTGTCTTCTCAGTCATGTTGACACTGGTCTACTACCAGGTCATGTGTCTTCTCAGTCATGTTGACACTGGTCTACTACCAGGTCATGTGTCTTCTCAGTCATGTTGACACTGGTCCACTACCAGGTCATGTGTCTTCTCAGTCATGTTGACACTGGTCTACTACCAGGTCATGTGTCTTCTCAGTCATGTTGACACTGGTCCACTACCAGGTCATGTGTTTTCTCAGTCATGTTGAGACTGGTCTACTACCAGGTCATGTGTCTTCTCAGTCATGTTGACACTGGTCTACTACCAGGTCATGTGTCTTCTCAGTCATGTTGACACTGGTCCACTACCAGGTCATGTGTCTTCTCAGTCATGTTGAGACTGGTCTACTACCAGGTCATGTGTCTTCTCAGTCATGTTGACACTGGTCCACTACCAGGTCATGTGTCTTCTCAGTCATGTTGACACTGGTCCACTACCAGGTCATGTGTCTTCTCAGTCATGTTGAGACTGGTCTACTACCAGGTCATGTGTCTGCTCAGTCATGTTGACACTGGTCCACTACCAGGTCATGTGTCTTCTCAGTCATGTTGAGACTAGTCTACTACCAAGTCATGTGTCTTCTCAGTCATGTTCATCCATTTCATCCAAGATCGCATAGCAGTTCAGACGTCTTTTGTCCTCGTCTTGTCGTGTCCTGTATATATATATATTTACAACTTTTTTCACATACATTTTATTTTTATTTTCCATCAACTCATCTTCTAAACACTCTCCTGCAACCAGCCTCACCAATTTATATTTATAAAAAAGTATTATTTACCTCAGATCTGCAATCCTTCAGGAAGCTAGCCAGAAACTCCAGGAGGCTGGCCAGAAACTAGCCAGAAGCTAGCCAGGAGCTAGCCCAGAAGCTAATCAGAAGCTAACCACGGTTTGTGGTCATCGGCTGTCCTTTAGTTCGAAAATCTATCGAAAATCTATCGCCAGTTTTGTACGGCGCAGCGCGGCTCGGAACGGAACATACCGGACCAATTTTTCTCTCCATGTCCCTGGATTTCAACTGCTCTCTGGACATTCATACCCGGATCTCACAGCTAGCTAGCTGCTATCCGTGTGACAGTCGGCTTTCGTCGATTCCGGAGCAAACATCGATTGTTCCGGTGCTAGCCAGCTCCGTCAATCACGCCTGAGTTCCATCATTCACTCCTGGGCTGCAGTCACCTATCCGGACCCGTTTCACTGCCTACGCGGAGCCCCACCGGGCCTTCACAACCGGACTGCCGACGTTATCTACCTGAAGGAGATCCGGCTGGCTCCTCTGTCGCGACGTTACCGGAACGCCCATCTGCGGCCCGCTAACCGTTAGCTGTCTTTCCGGCTGCTATCTGAATAGACAATCGGACAATTTATTTATTTGAATTATTATGTTTTCTTCTCGGGCCTCTATAACTATATCTATTGTTCTTATTTTTGTTGTTGTGTGATTTGGATTAATCCCCTCTACCACACGGAACCCCACTAATCTACTGACCGAACGCAAGAGGTGGCTAACAACAGACTCCATCCTATGCTAGCTTGCTACCGGTTGGCTTGGCTAGCTGTCTAAATCGCCGTGACCCTAAACCAACCTCTCCACTCACTGGACCCTTTTGATCACTCGACTAAGCATGCCTCTCCTTAATGTCAATATGTCTTGTCCATTGCTGTTCTGGTTAGTGTTTATTGGCTTATTTCACTGTAGAGCCTCTAGTCCTGCTCACTATACCTTATCCAACCTATTAGTTCCACCACCCACACATGCAATGACATCTCCTGGTTTCAATGATGTTTCTAGAGACAATATCTCTCTCTTCATCACTCAATACCTAGGTTTACCTCCACTGTATTCACATCCTACCTTACCTTTGTCTGTACATTATACCTTGATGCTATTTTATCGCCCCCAGAAACCTCCTTTTACTCTCTGTTCCAGACGTTCTAGACGACCAATTCTTATTGTTTTTAGTCGCACCCTTATTCTACTCCTCCTATGTTCCTCTGGCGATGTAGAGGTGAATCCAGGCCCTGCAGTGCCTAGTTCCACTCCTATTCCCCAGGCGCTCTCTTTTGACGACTTCTGTAACCGTAATAGCCTTGGTTTCATGCATGTTAACATTAGAAGCCTCCTCCCTAAGTTTGTTCTATTCACTGCTTTAGCACACTCTGCCAACCCGGATGTTCTAGCTGTGTCTGAATCCTGGCTTAGGAAGACCACCAAAAATTCAGACATTTTAATTCCAAACTACAACATTTTCAGACAAGATAGAACTGCCAAAGGGGGCGGTGTTGCAATTTACTGCAAAGATAGCCTGCAGAGTTCTGTCCTACTATCCAGGTCTGTACCCAAACAATTTGAACTTCTACTTTTAAAAATCCACCTTTCTAAAAACAAGTCTCTCACCGTTGCCGCCTGCTATAGACCACCCTCTGCCCCCAGCTGTGCTCTGGACACCATATGTGAACTGATTGCCCCCCATCTATCTTCAGAGCTCGTGCTGCTAGGCGACCTAAACTGGAACATGCTTAACACCCCAGCCATCCTACAATCTAAACTTGATGCCCTCAATCTCACACAAATTATCAATGAACCTACCAGGTACCTCCCCAAAGCCTTAAACACGGGCACCCTCATAGATATCATCCTAACCAACTTCCCCTCTAAATACACCTCTGCTGTCTTCAACCAAGATCTCAGCGATCACTGCCTCATTGCCTGCATCCGTAATGGGTCAGCGGTCAAACGACCTCCTCTCATCACTGTAAAACGCTCCCTGAAACACTTCAGCGAGCAGGCCTTTCTAATCGACCTGGCCGGGGTATCCTGGAAGGATATTGACCTCATCCCGTCAGTAGAGGATGCCTGGATATTTTTTAAAAATGCCTTCCTAACCATCTTAAATAAACATGCCCCATTCAAGAAATTTAGAACCAGGAACAGATATAGCCCTTGGTTCTCCCCAGACCTGACTGCCCTTAATCAACACAAAAACGTCCTATGGCGTTCTGCATTAGCATCGAACAGCCCCCGTGATATGCAGCTGTTCAGGGAAGCTAGAAACCATTATACACAGGCAGTTAGAAAAGCCAAGGCTAGCTTTTTCAAGCAGAAATTTGCTTCTTGCAACACTAACTCAAAAAAGTTCTGGGACACTGTAAAGTCCATGGAGAATAAGAACACCTCCTCCCAGCTGCCCAGTGCACTGAAGATAGGAAACACTGTCACCACTGATAAATCCACCATAATTGAAAATTTCAATAAGCATTTTTCTACTGCTGGCCATGCTTTCCACCTGGCTACTCCTACCCCTGTCAACAGCACTGCACCCCCAACAGCAACTCGCCCAAGCCTTCCCCATTTCTCCTTCTCCCAAATCCATTCAGCTGATGTTCTGAAAGAGCTGCAAAATCTGGACCCCTACAAATCAGCCGGGCTAGACAATCTGGACCCTTTCTTTCTAAAATTATCTGCCGAAATTGTTGCCACCCCTATTACTAGCCTGTTCAACCTCTCTTTCGTGTCGTCTGAGATTCCCAAAGATTGGAAAGCAGCTGCGGTCATCCCCCTCTTCAAAGGGGGGGACACTCTTGACCCAAACTGCTACAGACCTATATCTATCCTACCATGCCTTTCTAAGGTCTTCGAAAGCCAAGTCAACAAACAGATTACCGACCATTTTGAATCTCACCATACCTTCTCTGCTATGCAATCTGGTTTCAGAGCTGGTCATGGGTGCACCTCAGCCACGCTCAAGGTCCTAAACGATATCTTAACCGCCATCGATAAGAAACATTACTGTGCAGCCGTATTCATTGATCTGGCCAAGGCTTTCGACTCTGTCAATCACCACATCCTCATCGGCAGACTCAACAGCCTTGGTTTCTCAAATGATTGCCTCGCCTGGTTCACCAACTACTTCTCTGATAGAGTTCAGTGTGTCAAATCTGAGGGTCTGTTGTCCGGACCTCTGGCAGTCTCTATGGGGGTGCCACAGGGTTCAATTCTTGGACCGACTCTCTTCTCTGTATACATCAATAAGGTCGCTCTTGCTGCTGGTGAGTCTCTGATCCACCTCTACGCAGACGACACCATTCTGTATACTTCCGGCCCTTCTTTGGACACTGTGTTAACAACCCTCCAGGCAAGCTTCAATGCCATACAACTCTCCTTCCGTGGCCTCCAACTGCTCTTAAATACAAGTAAAACTAAATGCATGCTCTTCAACCGATCACTACCTGCACCTACCCGCCTGTCCAACATCACTACTCTGGACGGCTCTGACTTAGAATACGTGGACAACTACAAATACTTAGGTGTCTGGTTAGACTGTAAACTCTCCTTCCAGACCCATATCAAACATCTCCAATCCAAAGTTAAATCTAGAATTGGCTTCCTATTTCGCAACAAAGCATCCTTCACTCATGCTGCCAAACATACCCTTGTAAAACTGACCATCCTACCAATCCTCGACTTTGGCGATGTAATTTACAAAATAGCCTCCAATACCCTACTCAACAAACTGGATGCAGTCTATCACAGTGCAATCCGTTTTGTCACCAAAGCCCCATACACTACCCACCATTGCGACCTGTACGCTCTCGTTGGCTGGCCCTCGCTTCATACTCGTCGCCAAACCCACTGGCTCCATGTCATCTACAAGACCCTGCTAGGTAAAGTCCCCCCTTATCTCAGCTCGCTGGTCACCATAGCATCTCCCACCTGTAGCACACGCTCCAGCAGGTATATCTCTCTAGTCACCCCCAAAACCAATTCTTTCTTTGGCCGCCTCTCTTTCCAGTTCTCTGCTGCCAATGACTGGAACGAACTACAAAAATCTCTGAAACTGGAAACACTTATCTCCCTCACTAGCTTTAAGCACCAACTGTCAGAGCAGCTCACAGATTACTGCACCTGTACATAGCCCACATATAATTTAGCCCTATCAACTACCTCTTTCCCAACTGTATTTAATTTATTTATTTATTTTGCTCCTTTGCACCCCATTATTTTTATTTCTACTTTGCACATTCTTCCATTGCAAAACTACCATTCCAGTGTTTTACTTGCTATATTGTATTTACCTTGCCACCAAGGCCTTTTTTTGCCTTTACCTCCCTTCTCACCTCATTTGCTCACATTGTATATAGACTTGTTTATACTTTATTATTGACTGTATGTTTGTTTTACTCCATGTGTAACTCTGTGTTGTTGTATCTGTCGAACTGCTTTGCTTTATCTTGGCCAGGTCGCAATTGTAAATGAGAACTTGTTCTCAACTTGCCTACCTGGTTAAATAAAGGTAAAATAAATAAAATAAATAAAAATGTTGACTGGTCTACTACCAGGTCATTTGTCTTCTCAGTCATGTTGACACTGATCTACTACCAGGTCATGTGTCTTCTCAGTCAAGTTGACACTGGTCTACTACCAGGTCATGTGTCTTCTCAGTCATGTTGACTGGTCCACTACCATTGTTATTGTCATTAATATAGTTGTTGCTGTTAACGGTAATCCCATTTCCACTACTATTATTATTTCTGTTGGTCACACCATTTTTGTTACATGTTTACTTTGACAATGTAGGTCATTTATCTTGCTATGACAATAAAGTCAATTGAATTTAAGTTAATTGAGAGAGAGAGAGGGAGAGGGAGAGGGAGAGAGAGAGAGAGAGAGAGAGAGAGAGAGAGGGATAAAGAGAGAGAGAGAGAGAGAGAGAGAGAGAGAGAGAGAGAGAAACTGCAAGAGAAAGAGCGAAAGAAAGAGTGAGAGAGACTATAGCCTTGGCCTGAAAACAGATCTGAACATTGGTAAAGTCTGCTTCCAGCTCACACTCTCAAACACGTAGATCCCCTGAATGCAGCTCACTCTCCAGATCCCAATCACCTGAACTCTGATCACCTGTTCATACACCTGTATGTCATTATCACACACTATTTAGTTCAGTTCTTTGCACCCCGTCACTGTGAGGTATTGTTTGTTTTGTGACACTTCTATTCAGAGCGATGGTGGGCCCTGTGATTGAATCCTCCCGTGTATGATCGTTTTTTCCTGCCTCACTAAAGACGGCTTTAGCCTATTACCTGCCTCTACTTTAACCTATTACCTGCCTCTACTTTAACCTATTACCTGCCTGTACTTTAGCCTATTACCTGCCTGTACTTTAACCTATTACCTGCCTGTACTTTAACCTATTACCTGCCTGTACTTTAACCTATTACCTGCCTGTACTTTAACCTATTACCTGCCTGTACTTTAACCTATTACCTGCCTCTACGTTAACCTATTACCTGCCTCTACTTTAACCTATTACCTGACTGTACTTTAACCTATTACCTGCCTGTACTTTAACCTATTACCTGCCTGTACTTTAACCTATTACCTGCCTGTACTTTAACCTATTACCTGCCTCTACTTTAACCTATTACCTGCCTGTACCTTAACCTATTACCTGCCTCTACTTTAGCCTATTACCTGCCTCTACTTTAACCTATTACCTGCCTGTACTTTAGCCTATTACCTGCCTCTACTTTAACCTATTACCTGCCTGTACTTTAACCTATTACCTGCCTCTACTTTAACCTATTACCTGTCTGTACTTTAACCTATTACCTGCCTCTACTTTAACCTATTACCTGCCTGTACTTTAACCTATTACCTGCCTGTACTTTAACCTATTACCTGCCTGTACTTTAACCTATTACCTGCCTGTACTTTAACCTATTACCTGCCTGTACTTTAACCTATTACCTGCCTGTACTTTAGCCTATTACCTGCCTCTACTTTAACCTATTACCTGCCTGTACTTTAACCTATTACCTGCCTGTACTTTAGCCTATTACCTGCCTGTACTTTAACCTATTACCTGACTGTACTTTAGCCTATTACCTGCCTCTACGTTAACCTATTACCTGCCTGTACTTTAGCCTATTACCTGCCTGTACTTTAACCTATTACCTGCCTGTACTTTAACCTATTACCTGCCTCTACTTTAGCCTATTACCTGTACTTTAACCTATTACCTGCCTGTACTTTAGCCTATTACCTGCCTGTACTTTAACCTATTACCTGCCTGTACTTTAGCCTATTACCTGCCTGTACTTTAACCTATTACCTGCCTGTACTTTAACCTATTACCTGCCTGTACTTTAACCTATTACCTGCCTGTACTTTAACCTATTACCTGCCTGTACTTTAACCTATTACCTGCCTGTACTTTAACCTATTACCTGCCTGTACTTTAACCTATTACCTGCCTCTACTTTAACCTATTACCTGCCTGTACCTTAACCTATTACCTGCCTCTACTTTAGCCTATTACCTGCCTCTACTTTAACCTATTACCTGCCTGTACTTTAGCCTATTACCTGCCTCTACTTTAACCTATTACCTGCCTGTACTTTAACCTATTACCTGCCTCTACTTTAACCTATTACCTGCCTGTACTTTAACCTATTACCTGCCTCTACTTTAACCTATTACCTGCCTGTACTTTAACCTATTACCTGCCTCTACTTTAACCTATTACCTGCCTGTACTTTAACCTATTACCTGCCTGTACTTTAACCTATTACCTGCCTGTACTTTAACCTATTACCTGCCTGTACTTTAGACTATTACCTGCCTCTACTTTAACCTATTACCTGCCTGTACTTTAACCTATTACCTGCCTGTACTTTAGCCTATTACCTGCCTGTACTTTAACCTATTACCTGACTGTACTTTAGCCTATTACCTGCCTCTACGTTAACCTATTACCTGCCTGTACTTTAGCCTATTACCTGCCTGTACTTTAACCTATTACCTGCCTGTACTTTAACCTATTACCTGCCTGTACTTTAGCCTATTACCTGCCTCTACTTTAACCTATTACCTGCCTGTACTTTAGCCTATTACCTGCCTGTACTTTAACCTATTACCTGACTGTACTTTAGCCTATTACCTGCCTCTACGTTAACCTATTACCTGCCTGTACTTTAGCCTATTACCTACCTGTACTTTAGCCTATTACCTGCCTGTACTTTAGCCTATTACCTGCCTGTACTTTAGCCTATTACCTGCCTGTACTTTAACCTATTACCTGCCTGTACTTTAGCCTATTACCTGCCTGTACTTTAGCCTATTACCTGCCTGTACTTTAGCCTATTACCTGCCTGTACTTTAGCCTATTACCTGCCTGTACTTTAACCTATTACCTGACTGTACTTTAGCCTATTACCTGCCTCTACGTTAACCTATTACCTGCCTGTACTTTAGCCTATTACCTGCCTGTACTTTAACCTATTACCTGCCTGTACTTTAACCTATTACCTGCCTGTACTTTAGCCTATTACCTGCCTCTACTTTAACCTATTACCTGCCTGTACTTTAGCCTATTACCTGCCTGTACTTTAACCTATTACCTGACTGTACTTTAGCCTATTACCTGCCTCTACGTTAACCTATTACCTGCCTGTACTTTAGCCTATTACCTACCTGTACTTTAGCCTATTACCTGCCTGTACTTTAGCCTATTACCTGCCTGTACTTTAGCCTATTACCTGCCTGTACTTTAACCTATTACCTGCCTGTACTTTAGCCTATTACCTGCCTGTACTTTAGCCTATTACCTGCCTGTACTTTAGCCTATTACCTGCCTGTACTTTAACCTATTACCTGCCTGTACTTTAGCCTATTACCTGCCTGTACTTTAACCTATTACCTGCCTGTACTTTAACCTGTTACCTGCCTGTACTTTAACCTATTACCTGCCTGTACTTTAACCTATTACCTGCCTGTACTTTAACCTATTACCTGCCTGTACTTTAACCTATTACCTGCCTCCACTTTAACCTATTACCTGCCTCTACTTTAGCCTATTACCTGCCTGTACTTTAACCTATTACCTGCCTGTACTTTAACCTATTACCTGCCTGTACTTTAACCTATTACCTGCCTGTACTTTAACCTATTACCTGCCTGTACTTTAGCCTATTACCTGCCTGTACTTTAGCCTATCGGATTTCCTGTTATCAACCTATTGCCTGATTGTCACGAAATTCCACCCTATTGGCTGCATCTTTGACTGTTGCAGGGACTTGTTGTGTCTTGGTGTTGTCTTGGTGTTGTCGTACCAGGGACTTGTTGTGTCTTGGTGTTGTCGTACCAGGGACTTGTTGTGTCTTGGTGTTGTCTATGTCATTGTCGTACCAGGGACTTGTTGTGTCTTGGTGTTGACTATGTCATTGTCGTACCAGGGACTTGTTGTGTCTTGGTGTTGTCTATGTCATTGTTGTACCAGGGACTTGTTGTGTCTTGGTGTTGTCGTACCAGGGACTTGTTGTGTCTTGGTGTTGTCTTGGTGTTGTCGTACCAGGGACTTGTTGTGTCTTGGTGTTGTCTATGTCGTTGTCGTACCAGGGACTTGGTGTTGTCTTGGTGTTGTCGTACCAGAGACTTGTTGTGTCTTGGTGTTGTCGTACCAGGGACTTGTTGTGTCTTGGTGTTGTCTATGTCATTCTCGTACCAGGGACTTGTTGTGGCTTGGTGTTGTCTATGTCATTGTCGTACCAGGGACTTGTTGTGTCTTGGTGTTGTCTATGTCTGTGTCGTACCAGGGACTTGTTGTGTCTTGGTGTTGTCTATGTCATTGTCGTACCAGGGACTTGTTGTGTCTTGGTGTTGTCTATGTCATTGTCGTACCAGGGACTTGTTTTGTCTTGGTGTTGTCTATGTCATTGTCGTACCAGGGACTTGTTGTGTCTTGGTGTTGTCTATGTCGTTGTCGTACCAGGGACTTGTTGTGTCTTGGTGTTGTCTATGTCTGTGTCGTACCAGGGACTTGTTATGTCTTGGTGTTGTCTTGGTGTTGTCTATGTCATCTTTCTACTGATGACCAGGCTGCTGTTGTATCTTCCTTGGCATTGGCCTGTATCAGGGGAGGAACTGTTGTGTCTTGGCATTGACAACATTACATTACAGACACACACAAAGAGATACAGACACGCTCAGAGAGAGAGAGAGAGAGAGAGAGAGAGACACACACACAGAGACACATACACACACACACACACACAGAGACACACACATTCAATCTCACACACACACACACGATCTCTCTCTCTCTCTCAATTCAGTTCAAAGGCTTTATTGGCATGGGAAACATATGTTGACATTGGGAGGACCTATAAAAGCAAGTGAAATATATTTAAAAAATAACAGTAAACATTACACTCACAAAAGTTTGAAAAGAATAAAGACATTTCAAATATCATATTGTGAGCAAATAGTTAAAGTACAAAAGGGAAATAAATAAACATAAATATGAGTTGTATTTACAATGGTGTTTGTTCTTCACTGGTTGCCCTTTTCTTGTGGCAACAGGTCACAAATCTTGCTGCTGTGATGGCACACTGTGGTATTTCACACAATAGATATGGGAATTATCAAAATTGGATTAGTTTTCAAATTCTTTATGGGTATGTGTAATCTGAGGGAAATATGTGTCTCTAATATGGTCATACATTTAGCAGGAGGTTAGGAAGTACAGCTCAGTTTCCACCTCAATTTGTGGACAGTGTGCACATAGCCTGTCTTCTCCAGAGAGCCATGTCTGCCTACGGCGGCCTTTCTCAATAGCAAGGCTATGCTCACTGAGTCTGTACATAGTCAAAGCTTTCCTTAATTTTGGGTCAGTCACAGTGGTCAGGTATTCTGCCACTGTGTACTCTCTGTTTTGGGCCAAATAGCATTCTAGTTTGCTCTATTTTTTTTCATTCTTTCCAATGTGTCAAGTAATTATCTTTTTGTTTTCTCATGATTTGGTTGGGTCTAATTGTGTGTCTCTCTCTCTCTCTCTCTCTCAGCCTTCCCATCCTAGCCAAGCCTAATTCATGTTCCAGCATCAGGGCAGACACACACACACACACACACACACACACACACACACACACTTCAGCGTGTGTGTGTTTTCTCATGATTTGGTTGGGTCTAATTGTGCTGCTGTCCTGGGGCTCTGTGGGGTGTGTTCGTGTTTGTGAACAGAGCCCCAGGACCAGCTTGCTTAGGGGACTCTTCTCCAGGTTCATCTCGCTGTAGCTGATGGCTTTGTTATGGAAGATTTGGGAATCGCTTCCTTTTAGGTGGTTGTACTGGATTTACTGGATCTTGATCATTAGTGTGTATCGGCCTAATTCTGCTCTGCATGAATTATTTGGTGTTTTACGTTGTACACGGAGGATATTTTTGCTGAATTCTGCGTGCAGAGTCTCAATTTGGTGTTTGTCCCATGTTATTAATTTTTTTGTGGTTCTGGCAAATGGACCTTTTATACTGTATTTGTCTTACTGAGATTTACTGTCAGGGCCCAGGTCTGACAGAATCTGTGCAGAAGATCGAGGTGCTGCTGTATGTAGGCCCTCCTTGGTTAGGGAAAGACGCATCAGATCATCAGCAAACAGTAGACATTTGACTTCAGATTCTAGTAGGGTGAGGCCAGGTTCTGCAGACTGTTCTAATTCGTTGATTTATATAAATGTTGAAGAGGGTGGGGCTTAAGCTACTGCCCTATGGAAAGAAATGTGTGTGTTATTTGCCAACTTGAATAACACACTTGTTGTTTGTGTACATGGATTTTATAATGTTGTATGTTTTCCAACAACACCACTTTCCATCAATTTGTATAGCAGACCCTCATGCCAATTTGAGACAAAAGCTTTTTTGAAGTCAACAAAGCATGAGAAGACTTTGCCTTTGTTTTGGTTTGTTTATTTGTCATCTAGGGTGTGCAGGGTGAATACGTGGTTTGTCATACGGTATTATGGTAAAAAGCCAATTTGACATTTGCTCAGTACATTGTTTTCACTGAGGAAATGTACAAGTCTGATATTAATGATAAAGCAGAGGATTTTCCCAAGATGGCTGTTGAAGGAAAGAGGTAGACTTGAGGAGGGCCGACCGGGCTCTCCTCCAGGTACGACAACAGCGGTGGACAAACACATGGGCAGAAGGATCCTTTTCCTTCTCAGGGAAGAGCGGGGGCTGATACCCCAGTGAACATTTGAATGGTGATAGGCCCGTGGCAGAGCAGGGAAGGGTGATGGGGGCGTATTCCACCCACACCAGATGCTGGCTCCAGGTGGTGTTGGCTCCAGGTGGTGGTGTTGGCGGAGACCAGGCAGCGCAGGGTGGTCTCGAGGTCCTGGTTGGCTCGCTCCGACTGGCCGTTAGACTGGAGCCCGGAGGACAGGCTGGCCGACGACCCAATGATTGTGCAGAACGCCTTCCAGAACCGGGACGAGAACTGAGGGCCACGGTCGGAGACCATGTCCATGGGGGCAGTCCATGGATGCGGAAGACATGCTGCACCATGAGCTGGGCCGTCTCCTTGGCAGAGGGTAATGTGGGGAGAGAAATTAAGTGGGCGGACTTGGAAAAACGATCCACCACGGTCAGGATGGCGGTGTTGCCATCAGACGGGGGGAGACCTGTGACAAAGTCCAGGGAGATGTGAGACCAGGGGCGATGAGGGACGGCCAGAGGATGGAGGAGGTCAGCCGGAGCTTGTCGCGGGGTCTTGTTCTGTACACAGACCGTGCAGGCGGCGACGAAGGAGGCGATGTCCGGAACCATGGTAGGCCACCAAATGCGTTGTCGCACAAAAGCCAGGATCTGCAGGGAGCTGATTCCTGGAGGAATTCCAGGACCGCGGAGCGGACAGCATCAGGCACGAAACATCTGGTCCCCCTCCAGGGTTCGGCTGGGACCGCTGCACTTCCTGGACCTGTTTCCCGATACCCCAGCTGAGTGTCGTCGCCAGGCATGAGGTGGGAAGGATGGTCTTGGGTTCCGGGGTGGTAGCCGTGGGGTTATAGTGGCGAGACAGGGCATCCGTCTTGCCGTTCTTGGACCCCAGCCAGTAGGAAAGGGAAAAGTTGAACCGGGTAAACAGCAGGGCCCATCTCGCCTGCCTGGAGTTAAGACGCTTGGCGGTGCAGAGATACTCCAGGTTTTTGTAGTCGGTCCACACAATGAACGGATGTTCTGCCCCTTCGAGCCAGTGCCTCCCAGCAGAGATGATGTAGCCCAGAAAGGGAATGGTGGAGCGATGGAACTCAAACTTTTCCGCCTTAACAAACAACTGATTCTCCTGAAGGCACTGGAGAACCTCCCGGACATGGAGCACGTGTTCTTGGGGGGAGCGGAAGAAGACGAGGATGTCATCAATGTAGACAAAGATGAACCGGTTCAGCATGTCGCGGGGGAGGTCACAGTGCGGGATTAACTTCCAGGCAGCTTCTCTCCCGGAGAACGGGGCATAAAATACCTTCCTCACCTCTCCCATGAGCCCCTCCAGGCTCGGGCGGCAGGCAGGCACAGGGTCAGGGTAAGGCAGAGGTCGGTAATCCAGAGGGGGGCAAAGATACAGGTCGGCAGGCATGGTCAGGGGCAGGCAGAGTGGTTAGGCTGGCGGCCTCGGAGTCAGGACAGGCAAGGGTCAAAACCAGGAGGGGTGAGAAAGAGAGAAAAGCAGGAGCTGAGACACAAAAACGCTTATTGACTTGAGCAAAGAAGACGAACTGGTAACAGACAAACAGAGAACACAGGTATAAATACACTGGGGATAATGGGGAAGATGGGCGACACATGGAGGGGGGATGGAGACAATCACAAAGACAGGTGAAACAGATCAGGGTGTGACAGCATATCCCACTGTAGTTATGGGGTCATATTTGTTTCCAGGAGTGATCAGTCCTCGGTTCAAAATATTACGGAAGATGCCAGAGGTAAGAATGATGTTAAAGAAGTTTTGTATAGCCAATTGGAATTTGTGGTCTGTATTTATTTTTTAATATCATTTAGGATACTGCATTGTTGTTTAAGGGCTTGTAAGGAAGCATTTCACAGTAAAAACCTACACCTGTTGTATTTGGCGCATGTGACAAATAAAATGTGAATAGATTTGATTTTTCACAATCCTTTCATGTGATTGTGAATTTGATTTTGATGCCATCAACACCACAGGCCTTTTTGGGTTGGATGGTTTGTTTTTTGTCCTGTTGTTTATTCAAGGTAATTGGAGAATCCAGTGGTTTCTGTTAGGCTTTAATAGTTGATTCTAAGATCTGTATTTGATCATGTATATGTTTTTGCTGAGCCAAAAAGATTGGAGAAGTGGTTTACCCATACATCTCCGATTTGGATAGATAACTCTTCATGTTGTTGTTTGTTTAGTTTTTTCAAATGTTCCCAGAAGTGGTTAGAGTCTATGGATTCTTCAATTAAATTGAGCTGATTTCTGACGTGCTGTTCCTTCTTTTTCCGTAGTGTATTTCTGTATTGTTTTAGTGATTCACCATAGTGAAGGTGTAGACTCAGGTTTTCCGGGTCTCTATGTTTTTGATTGGACAGGTTTCTCAATTTCTTTCTCAGGTTTTTACGTTCTTCATCAAACCATTTGTCATTGGTTTTCTGCTTGACATTTTTAGATTTGATAGGGAAGCTGAGAGGTCAAATATACTGTTTAGGTTTTCTACTGCCAAGTTTACACCTTCACTATGACAATGAAACATTTTGTCCAGGAAATTTGTTGTTGCCTAAATGTCTTTTGGTAGGTTTCCACACTACTTTCCTCAGCTATAGGTAAGAGTCTCCTCGAAGCCATTGACTATGTACAGACCTAGCGTGTGACAGCTGCAGGAGTTGTGACATATTTTTGTTGTTTATGTTGTCATAGTTGTGCCTAGGGGGGCATATTTATTTTTCATTAAAAAAAAAATGTCACCTTAATTTAACCAGGTAGGCCAGCTAAGAACAAGTTCTCATTTACAATTGCGACCTGACCAAGATAACGCAGGGAATGCTGTCACCTCCAGGCAAGTGTTTGTCCCCCTGTGTGCTGAGCATGTCAGGTTCTTGTCCAGCTCTGGCATTTAGGTCACCACATACTTGCACACGTCCCTGGGCCTGGAAATTATTTATTTCCCACTCCAGAGTGGAGAAGCTGTCTTTATTAAAAGGTATGTGGATTCTAGTGGGGGGGATAAAGGTAGCACACAGGAGGAAATGCTTCCCTGTTGAGATCATTTCCTTTTGAATTTCTATCCAAATGTAAAATGTTCTTGATTTGATTAATTTAATAGAGTGAGTAAGGTCTGCTGTATATCAAATTAGCATACCCCCTGAGTCCCTTCCCTGTTTCACACCTGGTAGTTTGGTGGATGGGACTACCAGCTCTCTGTAACCTAGAGGGCAACCAGTGGGTCTGTCTCCTCTATACCATGTTTCTTGTAGTATAACCATGTCTATATTTCCAATTTCTTTGATTAAGTCTGAGCTCCCGCTCTTTAGGCCAAAGGCAGATGACCTCAGACCTTGTATATTCCAGGATGAGATAGTAGAAAGCTTTGTATTCCGTAGTGTCTAGTGTTGTTTTTATGTGTTTTAGCCCTGACCATTACAGTAGGTGTGAGCAGAGCATGTTGAGCATCTGATACATACCTCTTAGGTCGCAGGATGGGGCTTGGGCGGGTGTATTAGTGGGGTGGGTGTATTAGTGGGGATTGGGCCTGTTGCTCGGCTCATGGCCTGGGCATATGTGCAGCTGTCATGTTGAGGTCCTTGCTGCAGGGGCGGGGGGCTTGGGGGGGGGGGGGGGGGGGGTAGAAGGGCATAGGTCTAATCTGGGGGGGCCTATATAGGGTGTGGCCAGGGTTTGTTTGGAGTGGTGTCAGCTGGTTGGGGTTTGGCTGGTGAAGCTGGGGTCTGAGTGTAGGTCATCTTAGTGTGGGTTCTCTCGATGCAGGTCTGGGAGGGGGTCTCGCTGGTCTGGAAGGGGGTCTCGCTGGTCTGGGAGGGGGTCTCGCTGATCTGGGAGGGGGTCTCTCTGGTCTGGGAGGGGGTCTTACTGGTCTGGGAGGAGGTCTCGCTGGTCTGGGAGGGGGTCTTACTGGTCTGGGAGGGGGTCTCGCTGGTCTGGGAGGGGGTCTCGCTGGTCTGGGTGTGGTGTCCGTTGCTCTGTTGCTCCTGTGTGAGGTGCTGGGGGCTGCGGTTGAGGGTGACGTCCTTCAGTGTCCTGACAAAAGTTGGGATGACTGCCTTGTAGAGGTGGACCTGGTCATAAAGGCAGTTCAATTCCAAGGTGGAGTGGTGGGCCAGGGTGGAGTGGTGGTCCAGGGTGGAGTGGTGGACCAGGGTGGAGTGGTGGTCCAGGGTGGAGTGGTGGTCCAGGTTGGAGTGGTGGGCCAGGGTGGAGTGGTGGTCCAGGGTGGAGTGGTGGACCAGGGTGGAGTGGTGGGCCAGGGTGGAGTGGTGGTCCAGGGTGGAGTGGTGGTCCAGGGTGGAGTGGTGGTCCAGGGTGGAGTGGTGGGCCAGGGTGGAGTGGTGGGCCAGGGTGGAGTGGTGGGCCAAGTAGACATTAGGTTTTGAGGCACAGTGCCGGGAAATGCTTGCATTCACCCGCTGTATGGTGGCTAGGTGAATGTCTTTTGGTGGTAGCAGGGTGGCGAATACCACTTGTGCGTTGGGGAAAGTGGAAGAAGATTTTTCAATCACTCCCTTGAGTGCTGTGGCCACCCTTTCCTGCTGGGCTCTAGGGTCATCTATGCACGTGTGAATTATGATGTGGCTGGGGAACCCTAGTCTGTCCTCTGACAACAGCTCCAGGGCATGCCTAGTGTTTGAGCACCAGAGTTTAAACACTTTGTGTTTGAACACACACACACACAGCTTCCTCCCTTCATTAGTTATGTTCTGTCTGTGTATCTGACAGCCCTTTGAAATGTGGACTAGCTCTCTCCCGCCTCCATCTCCCTCCAACTTTCTCCTCTCTCCGACTCCCTCCAATCCCTCCAACTGTCTCCTATCTCCTCCAACTCCCATCAACTGTCTCCTATCTCCCCCAACTCCCTCCAAGCCCTCCAACTGTCTCAAATCTCTTCAACCTCCCTCCAACTGTCTCATATCTCCCCCAACTCCCTCCATCTCCTTCAACTTCCTCCAGCTGTGACCTATCTCCTCAAACTCCCTCCAAGCCCTCCAACTGGCTCCTATCTCCTCAAACTCCCTAAAAGCCATTTAACTCTCTCTTATCTCCTCCAACTCCCTCCAAGCCCTCCAACTGTCTTCAAACTCCCTCCAAGCCATACAACTGTCTCCCATCTCCTCAAACTCCCTCCAAAATACAAAATAAAGGAAAATATTCTTGCAGCGACAGAAATTTTGAATTATTGTGTGGATTATAATTTTTGTAGGGGTTGATAAAAAAGGGCAATTCAGAATGTGTTTAAAACTTCTTCAGGATAGGGGGCAGCATTTTCACTTTTGGATAAATAGCGTGCCCAGTAGAGTTGGATAGAAAACACTCTGAAGTTTCTAAAACTGTTTGAATCATGTCTGTGAGTATAACAGAATTTATGTAGCAGGCAAAGAGGACAAAGCATTTTTTTTGAGGTCACTGTCTATTCAATGATGTTTCATTGGGAAACTAGTTTTCTAAGGGACTTGTTTGCAGTTCCTACCGCTTCCACTGGATTTCACCAGTCTTTAGAAATCGGTTGAGGTTATTCCTTTGTGTAATGAAGAAGTACGGCCATCTTGAATGTGTGTCATTTGAAGTGTACTTTTTGAGAAGGCGAATGACTAGAAAAGTAGCGTGAGTTTGTTGTCTTCCTGTATTGAACACAGATTGTCCCGTCTTCAATTTGATAGATTATTAACGTTTAAAAATAACTAAAGTTGTATTACAAAAGTAGTTTGAAATGTTTTGGCAAAGTTTACAGGTAACTTTTGAGATATTTTGTAGTGACGTTGCTCAAGTTGGAACCACTGTTTTTCTTGATCAAATTTTGGATATATATCGACGGAATTAATCGAACAAAATGACCATTTGTGATGTTTATGGGACAACAAAAGAAGCTTGTCAAAGGAAAGGCATGATTTATATTTTTATTTCTGCGTTTTGTGTCGCGGCTGCAGGGTTGAAATACGCTACTCTCCCTTTGTTTACTGTTGTGCTATCATCAGATAATAGCATCTTATGCTTTTGCCGAAAAGCCTTTTTGAAATCTGACATGTTGGCTGGATTCACAACGAGTGTAGATTTAATTGAGTATCTTACATGTGATTTAATGAAAGTTAGATTTTTATATCATTTTATTTGAATTTGGCGCTCTGCATTTTCCCTGGCAATTGGCCAGTTGAGGGACGCGACTGTCCCGCCTATCCCAGAGAGGTTATTAATTGAAATGTTAGGGCAAATCAAATCTAAAATGTTTAAGTGGAATTTCAAAACTTTACAAGCCTTTTTATACATTGAATACACAACAATTTGCATTCAGAGAACTGCTTTCCATTCTTGTCATTGCTGCCCTTTATTTTTGGAGAACCTGACCTATGACCTCAGGGGTCAAACGTTTTTGCTAAAAGAGCCATTTGTTAAATTTACTGTACGTTACTTCCAAGGAGATCACACCAGATAGACTATAGTATTCAACGTTTGTCCGGGTGTCCAGGATGTCAGGAGATGCCTTCAAGACCATCCACTAGGGGCAACGTGTACACGTATTACCATCTAGTAGGCATCTAAGCCTTGTGCTTCGGCTCCGAGGATCGCGGGTTCAATCCCAGTGCTTGGCACTCATTAAAATGTTTCTGTTTTGGCCTTATACCTGAAGCAGTCGTAATTAATGCCTATCCTTAACCTATACTTATACTTAACCTATACTTATACTTAACCTATACCAATACTTAACCTATACTTATACTTAACATATACTTATACTTAACCTATACCTATACTTAACCTATAATTGCTGTCCCCAGTCCACCTGACCGTGCTGCTGCTCCAGACCTGAGCCCTAGGACCATGCCCCAGGAATACCTGACATGATGACTCCTTGCTGTCCCCAGTCCACCTGACCGTGCTGCTGCTCCAGTTTCAACTGTTCTGCCTTATTATTATTTCGACCATGCTGGTCATTTATGAACATTTGAACATCTTGGCCATGTTCTGTTATAATCTCCACCCGGCACAGCCAGAAGAGGACTGGCCACCCCACATAGCCTGGTTCCTCTCTAGGTTTCTTCCTAGGTTTTGGCCTTTCTAGTGAGTTTTTCCAAGCCACCGTGCTTCTACACCTGCATTGCTTGCTGTTTGGGGTTTTAGGCTGGGTTTCTGTACAGCACTTTGAGATATCAGCTGATGTACGAAGGGCTATATAAATACATTTGATTTGATTTGATAATTATACTTAACCTATACTTATACTTAACCGCCAAGCTTTTTAATGCTTAACCGGTAATTTTTGTTCTGTTTTAACAATTTAAACCTACTTTCACTTCACCCATAGACATTTATCCCCCCCCCCGCCTCCCCCCCCATGGACAAACATCAAATACTAAAGGGAGACCGTGAGATCTTCTAGTTACTTGAACTTTGAACTCAAGACCGAAGAACTGGGGAATAACAGGTAGCCTTGGAATATAATGTCGTTACCATTATTTACACTGCAGATAAAATACATCAGTATAGCTAGTCTACTACGTTGTCATTGTGTAATCACACATTGGTAACAAGCGGTGTAATATGATCCCTCTGATAGGCTGGCGGTGAACGATTACTTACAGCAGTTGCTATGTGGTTATCTGATACACTGGTATTAATATACATACTTCAAGATGTACTGCGTATTTGAGCTGGAGAACATGTTTTTTGATGCTCCGCACTCTGTGGTAATCAATGTATGTATATAACACACACACACACACACAGAGAGAGAAACAAACACGCACGCACACACACACACACACACCTTTTCTCTTTTTCTCAAACTCTTTGTTTTACACACACACACACACACACCTTTTCTCTTTTTCTCAAACTCTTTGTTTTACACACACACACACACACACACACACAGAAACAAACACGCACACACACACACACAAACACACACACACACCTTTTCTCTTTTGCTCAAACTCTTTGTTTTACACACACACACACACATACACACACACACACCTCCCTTGCCAGTTCTCTGAAAAATGTTGGAACTGAACATCCTCAGTAGGGGGAGAAAGAGAGAGGGGGAGATGGAAGAGAGGGAGAGAGAGAGAGGAAAAGAGGAAGTGAGGAAGAGATGGAATGAGGAGAGAGATGGAGTGAGGAGAGAAATGGAGTGAGGAGAGAGATGGAGAGAGAGATGGAATTGGAGAGAGATAGAGATGGAATGAGGAGAGAGATGGAATGAGGAGAGAGATGGAATGAGGAGAGAGATGGAGTGAGGAGAGAGATGGAGTGAGGAGAGAGATGGAGAGAGGAAGAGAGGGGGAGATTGATTGAGGGGAGAGAGGGAGATATGAAGTGAGGGGAGAGGTGGAGTGAGGGAGAGAGGGGTTGAGGAAGAGAGGGAGAGAGGAAGAGGGGGAGAGATGGAGAGAAGAGGGGGAGATGGAATGAGGAGAGAGATGGAGAGATATGGAGAGAGAGGGAGAGATGGAGTGAGGAAGAGAGGGGGTGAGGAAGAGAGGGAGAGATGGAGTGAGGGAGAGAGGGGGTGAGGAAGAGAGGGGGTGAGGGGGAGTGAGCCACCTGCCCAATGTGTGACATATTTCCCTCAGATTACACAGATCCACAAAGATTTCGAAAACAAATCCAATTTTGATAACCTCCCATATCTACTGGGTGAAATTCCACAGTGTGCCATCACAGCAGCAAGATGTGTGACCTGTTTCCACAAGAAAAGGTCAACCAGTGAAGAACAAACACCATTGTAAATACAACCCATATTTATGCTTATTTATTTTCCTTAACCATTTGTACATTGTTACAACACTGTGTATATATATACTACTTCCGGCGCCGACAGAGATGGCCGCCTCGCTTCGCGTTCCTAGGAAACTATGCAGTTTTTTGTTTTTTTACGTGTTATTTCTTACATTAGTACCCCAGGTCATCTTAGGTTTCATTACATACAGTCGAGAAGAACTACTGAATATAAGATCAGCATCAACTCACCATCAGTACGACCAAGAATATGTTTTTCGCGACGCGGATCCTGTGTTCTGCCTTACAAACAGGACAACGGAGTGGATCCTATGCAGCGACCCAAAAAAACGACTCCGAAAGAGAGGGAAACGAGGCGGTCTTCTGGTCAGACTCCGGAGACGGGCACAGCGCGCACCACTCCCTAGCATTCTTCTTGCCAATGTCCAGTCTCTTGACAACAAGGTTGATGAAATCCGAGCAAGGGTAGCATTCCAGAGGGACATCAGAGACTGTAACGTTCTTTGCTTCACGGAAACGTGGCTTACTGGAGAGACGCTATCCGAAGCGGTGCAGCCAACAGGTTTCTCCACGCATCGCGCAGACAGGAAAAAACATCTTTCTGGTAAAAAGAGGGGCGGGGGCGTATGCCTTATGACTAACGTGACATGGTGCGATGAAAGAAACATACAGGAACTCAAATCCTTCTGTTCACCTGATTTAGAATTCCTCACAATCAAATGTAGACCGCATTATCTACCAAGAGAATTCTCTTCGATTATAATCACAGCCGTATATATCCCCCCCCAAGCAGACACATCGATGGCTCTGAACGAACTTTATTTAACTCTCTGCAAACTGGAAACAATTTATCCGGAGGCTGCATTCATTGTAGCTGGGGATTTTAACAAGGCTAATCTGAAAACAAGACTCCCCAAATTTTATCAGCATATCGATTGCGCAACCAGGGGAGGAAAGACCTTGGACCATTGTTACTCTAACTTCCGCGACGCATATAAGGCCCTGCCCCGCCCCCCTTTCGGAAAAGCTGACCACGACTCCATTTTGTTGATCCCTGCCTACAGACAGAAACTAAAACAAGAGGCTCCCACGCTGAGGTCTGTCCAACGCTGGTCCGACCAAGCTGACTCCACACTCCAAGACTGCTTCCATCACGTGGACTGGGAGATGTTTCGTATTGCGTCAGATAACAACATTGACGAATACGCTGATTCGGTGTGCGAGTTCATTAGAACGTGCGTTGAAGATGTCGTTCCCATAGCAACGATTAAAACATTCCCTAACCAGAAACCGTGGATTGATGGCAGCATTCGTGTGAAACTGAAAGCGCGAACCACTGCTTTTAATCAGGGCAAGGTGTCTGGTAACATGACCGAATACAAACAGTGCAGCTATTCCCTCCGCAAGGCTATCAAACAAGCTAAGCGCCAGTACAGAGACAAAGTAGAATCTCAATTCAACGGCTCAGACACAAGAGGCATGTGGCAGGGTCTACAGTCAATCACGGACTACAGGAAGAAACCCAGCCCAGTCACGGACCAGGATGTCTTGCTCCCAGGCAGACTAAATAACTTTTTTGCCCGCTTTGAGGACAATACAGTGCCACTGACACGGCCTGCAACGAAAACATGCGGTCTCTCCTTCACTGCAGCCGAGGTGAGTAAGACATTTAAACGTGTTAACCCTCGCAAGGCTGCAGGCCCAGATGGCATCCCCAGCCGCGCCCTCAGAGCATGCGCAGACCAGCTGGCCGGTGTGTTTACGGACATATTCAATCAATCCCTATACCAGTCTGCTGTTCCCACATGCTTCAAGAGGGCCACCATTGTTCCTGTTCCCAAGAAAGCTAAGGTAACTGAGCTAAACGACTACCGCCCCGTAGCACTCACATCCGTCATCATGAAGTGCTTTGAGAGACTAGTCAAGGACCATATCACCTCCACCCTACCTGACACCCTAGACCCACTCCAATTTGCTTACCGCCCAAATAGGTCCACAGACGATGCAATCTCAACCACACTGCACACTGCCCTAACCCATCTGGACAAGAGGAATACCTATGTGAGAATGCTGTTCATCGACTACAGCTCGGCATTCAACACCATAGTACCCTCCAAGCTCGTCATCAAGCTCGAGACCCTGGGTCTCGACCCCGCCCTGTGCAACTGGGTACTGGACTTCCTGACGGGCCGCCCCCAGGTGGTGAGGGTAGGCAACAACATCTCCTCCCCGCTGATCCTCAACACTGGGGCCCCACAAGGGTGCGTTCTGAGCCCTCTCCTGTACTCCCTGTTCACCCACGACTGCGTGGCCACGCACGCCTCCAACTCAATCATCAAGTTTGCGGACGACACAACAGTGGTAGGCTTGATTACCAACAACGATGAGACGGCCTACAGGGAGGAGGTGCTGGCCCTCGGAGTGTGGTGTCAGGAAAATAACCTCACACTCAACGTCAACAAAACTAAGGAGATGATTGTGGACTTCAGGAAACAGCAGAGGGAACACCCCCCTATCCACATCGATGGAACAGTAGTGGAGAGGGTAGCAAGTTTTAAGTTCCTCGGCATACACATCACAGACAAACTGAATTGGTCCACTCACACAGACAGCATCGTGAAGAAGGCGCAGCAGCGCCTCTTCAACCTCAGGAGGCTGAAGAAATTCGGCTTGTCACCAAAAGCACTCACAAACTTCTACAGATGCACAATCGAGAGCATCCTGGCGGGCTGTATCACCGCCTGGTATGGCAACTGCACCGCCCTCAACCGTAAGGCTCTCCAGAGGGTAGTGAGGTCTGCACAACGCATCACCGGGGGCAAACTACCTGCCCTCCAGGACACCTACACCACCCGATGTCACAGGAAGGCCATAAAGATCATCAAGGACATCAACCACCCGAGCCACTGCCTGTTCACCCCGCTATCATCCAGAAGGCGAGGTCAGTACAGGTGCATCAAAGCTGGGACCGAGAGACTGAAAAACAGCTTCTATCTCAAGGCCATCAGACTGTTAAACAGCCACCACTAACACTGAGTGGCTGCTGCCAACACACTGACACTGACTCAACTCCAGCCACTTTAATAATGGGAATTGATGGGAAATGACGTAAATATATCACTAGCCACTTTAAACAATGCTACCTTATATAAATGTTACTTACCCTACATTATTCATCTCATATGCATACGTATATACTGTACTCTATATCATCGACGGTATCCTTATGTAATACATGTATCACTAGCCACTTTATACTATACTATGCCACTTTGTTTACATACTCATCTCATTTGTACATACTGTACTCGATACCATCTACTGTATCTTGCCTATGCTGCTCTGTACCATCACTCATTCATATATCCTTATGTACATATTCTTTATCCCCTTACACTGTGTACAAGACAGTAGTTTTGGAATTGTTAGTTAGATTACTTGTTATTACTGCATTGTCGGAACTAGAAGCACAAGCATTTCGCTACACTCGCACTAACATCTGCTAACCATGTGTATGTGACAAATAAAATTTGATTTGATTTGATTTGATTTGATTTTATATATATACATATATAATATGACATTTGTAATGTCTTCTGTATGTGTAATGTTTACTGTAAATGTTTATTGTTTATTTCACTTTTGTATATTATCTACCTCACTTGCTTTGACAATGTTAACACATGTTTCCCATGCCAATAAAGCCCCTTGAATTGAATTGAATTGAGAGAGAGAAGTGAACTAAGCTAGAGACAACAGAGAGAGAGAGTAGTGAACTAAGCTAGAGACAACAGACAACTTTTGTATATTATCTACCTCACTTGCTTTGGCAATGTTAACACATGTTTCCCATGCCAATAAAGCCCCTTGAATGGAATTCAATTGAGAGCACAGCAGCTAGAGGTCATGATCAGATGAGCTCCTGCATTCTTCAGCATTTTCTTTAAAAAAGATAGATTTAGAGTCAGATGAACTTGGATTTCTTTGTCAGGCACATATACAGGATGCTATCCTCTACAACATAACCTTCACTTGAAATCAAAACTCAAAACCTACAACCTGATTTTGGAAGGAATTACAGAATCACCTGGAAGGTTTACAACTATCAAGGATTATTATTCTATACAGCAAATTCTCTGGAAAACAACAGAAACCTGAAAACACCACCCAACCTGGAACTGAGTGAGTAATGTTTAGTCTGAAACTATTTTCAATTTCCAAAAGCCAAGAAGAAAAATATACTACATTACTTTATAAGGACTGAATGCTAAATTAAGACTACCAAACTTGATACATCTTCAACTAGCACTGACGTGTCAAGTGAGAGGTGACAAAGCCCATTAGCCCAACAATGGCAGAAGAGTCAAACAGTCTACCACAACCAAATGGAGAGGCCTTAGAAGCTGTCTCCTGCTGTTCAGAGGTATTTCAAATACAGTACCCTGTGTATGTAAAGAATGATAAGGCAAGAAAAGATTACAAAATGAAGCTCCTTATGGAAAATCAAGAGACAACTATTACCAAAATGGGAACATCAGTAACCTTATCTTCCACACAAACCATCCCCTGGCATGGCACAGTGCTATATTAGCACACTAAAGCCTCTTGAAGCTAGGGGGCACTATTTTTATGTTTGGAAAAATAAAAATATTTCTCAGGACCAGATGCTAGATTATGCATATAATTGACAGATTAGGATAGAAAACACTCTAAAGTTTCCAAAACTGTCAAAATATTGTCTGTGAGTATAACAGAACTGATATTGCAGGCGAAACCCTGAGAAAAATCAAACCAGGAAGTGGCTTCTATTTTGAAAACTCCATGTTCCATAGCCTGCCTTTGCTCCATTTAAAGGGATATCAACCAGATTCCTTTTCCTATCGCTTCCGCAAGGTGTCAACAGTCTTTAGACATAGTTTCAGGCTTTTATTTTGAAAAATTAGCGAGAAAGATAACATCGTGTCATTGTATGGCCGGGTGTCAGCAGCGTTTTGCTTGGCGCAACAGAGTTTGGCCAGCCATTGCCTTTCCCTCTCCTACTGAAAAAGACAGTTGCGGTTTATATATTATCGATTATATATTTTAAAAACAACCTGACGATTGATTATAAAAAACGCTTGACATGTTTCTGTGGACATTACAGATACTATTTGGAATTTGTCTGCATTGTCATGACCGCTCTTTCCTGTGGATTTCTGAAAATAACGCACCAAACAAACTGAGGTATTTTGGATATAAAAATAATCTTTATTTAAAAAATCTGACACGACAGGTGGATTAACAAAAGGCTAAGATGTGTTTTGCTATATTGCACTTGTGATTTAATTAATATAAATATTTTTAGTAATATTATTTGAATGTGGCGCTATGCAATTCAGCGGTTGTTGATGACAATTATCCCGCTAAAGGGATGGGTAGCATCAAGAAGTTAAGAGAGGAGGGGTGAACGAGGGGTGGAAACTAAGGATACTTGACAACGAGGACTCTGAGTCAGCTAATATAAATCTCTATAAGTCTGGAACAGTACTGGTACAGGGCAAACCCAAAACGTTTCAGCTGGACTTTCACCTAATCAAAGAATTAGCCCAGCAGGAGAAGCTCTCCCTTGAGAAAGATACCCCCACCCAGAGCGGGTCAGACCAGACCTCTTCATTATATAACCCCAGAGACGAGCAACCCCCAGCAGAAAGACAACCTCCCAGCTCAGAGTACTACTCCCTCATTGAAATGAAGGATACATTCACCCAGCTGGAGGTAAGGCAGGTGGAGCTGGAACAGCAGGTGATTCCACTCCAGTCAGCACAGACCCAGACAACAGTCCAGCACAACAACACCCCCTTAACCAGACCCGGAGTGCTGGAGGTGGAGAGAGACATATCTGCACTCTGGACAGTGGTGAGACAACTTCAACAGGAGAAAGAGGAGCAGAACAGAGGACTAGAGGAGAGGATCAGACTGCTGGAGGAGAGGTTGAGGGGGATGGCGTGTGACAGAGAACAACCCACTAGAGAGGTGGCCACCCCCGCAGAGAGCCAGTAGAACAGCCCACCTCAGTACCCGACAAAAGTCTCGACGCCATAACAGAACAGTCCACACCAGACCCTGACCATAGCATCGACATCACAGCAGAACAGACATGAAGAACCCCAAGCCCAGCGGCTCTCACCCCCTCTGAGCACCCTCCCTGTCAGACACCCTGATAGCCCTTCTGACAACCCCCCCACACCCACTGAGGACAAACACAAGACACAGATTGTACTACTTATGGACTCAAATGGGAAATATATAGAAAAAAAAACTTTTTCCCAAACACACTGTGTCTAAACTCTGGTGTCCAAACACCCAGCGCGCCCTCGACCTTCTGTCTTCTTCTGCCTTCTGTCCAACTAGGTTCACCTAGCCACATAATAATACACACAGGCACAAATGACCTGAGAGCACAGCAGGAAAGGGTAGCCACAGCACTGACCGGAGGGATTGAAAAAGCTTCTTCTACTTTCCCCAACGCACAAGTGGTTATCTCCACCCTGCTACCACGAAAATACTTCCACCCTGCCACAATACAGCGGGTAAACGTATTTCCCGTGACTGTGCCTCAAAACCAAATGTTTTCCTGGACCACCACTCAAACCTGGACTTGAACAGCCTCTATGACCAGGTCCACCTCTACAAGGCAGCAGTGCCCACCTTTGCCCGGACTCTAAAGGACATCGCTCTCAAACGTATCCCCAACACTTCACACAGGAGCAACAGATCAATAGACACCTCACCCAGACCAGCGAGACACTCTCCCAGACCTGCAGGACCACCCCCTGGACCTACACATAGAGGACCAATGCCAAGAGGACTTACATCCAGATCACAGCAACCCCAGCCACATCCACACCCCCACTCCAACCAATCAACACCCATCCACGTCAACCATGCCCACACCCAAATGTAGGCCCCCTCAGATCAGACCTATGCCCCTCCTGCCCACCCCATGCACCCCACCCCCGCAAAGAGGGCCTCAACATGGAAGTCACACATACGCCCAGGTAGTGAGCAGGCAAACAGGCCCAACCTCCACTCTTACACTAGCCCAAGCCAATGGCATGTACCAGATGCTCAGCAGGCTCTGCTTACACTTACTGGCCTGAGGCCAAACCACGACCAACAACATTGGACACTCTATGGAACAAAAAGCCTTCACTATATCATCCTGGAATATCCAAGGCCTGAGGTCATCTGCCTTTGGCCTAAAGAGCAGGAACCCCTAAAGAGCAGGAACCCAGACTTCACCAAAGAAATCGGGAATACAGACATTGTCATCCTGCAAGAAACCTGGTATAGAGGAGATGGACCCACTGGTTGCCCTCTAGGTTACAGAGAGCTGGTAGTCCCATCCACCAAACTACCAGGTGTGAAACAGGGAAGGGAGTCAGGGGGTATGCTAATTTGGTATAGAGCAGACCTAACTCACTCCATTAAATTAATCAAAACAGGAACATTTTACATTTGGATAGAAATTCAAAAGGAAATGATCTCAACAGGGAAGCATTTCCTCGTGTGTTCTACCTTTATCCCCCCACTAGAATCCACATACATTTTAATGAAGACAGCTTCTCCATCCTGGAGGGGGAAATCAATCATTTCCAGGCCCAGGGACATGTACTAGTCTGTGGCAACCTAAATGCCAGAACTGGACAAGAACCTGACACCCTCAGCACACAAGGGGACAAACACCTGCCTGCAGGTGACAGCATTCCTTCCCACATATGCCCCCCTAGGCACAACTATGACAACATAACCAACAAAAACGGGTCACAACTCCTGCAGCTCTGTCGCACGCTGGGTATGTACATAGTCAATGGTAGGCTTCATGGGGACTCCTATGGTAGGTACACCTATAGCTCATCTCTTGGCAGTAGTACTGTAGACTACTTCATCACTGACCTCAACCCAGAGTCTCTCAGAGCAAAATCACAGTCTACTTGAACAAAGCAATACTCAATCATGAGGCATCAAAGCCAAAGGAACTGAGTAACATTAAGAAATGCTATAGATGGAAGGAATGCACTTTGGAAACCTACCAAAAAACAATTAGGCAACAACAAATTCAATCCCATTTAGACAATTTCCTGGGTAAGACGTTCCACTGCAATAGTGAAGGTGTAAACTTGGCAGTAGAAAATCTTAACATTATATGTGACCTCTCAGCTTCCCTATCAAATCTAAAAATCTCAAATAGAAAACCGAAGAAAATGAACAACAATGACAAATGGTTTGATGAAGAATGAAAACATCTTAGAAAGAAATTGAGAAACCTGTCCAACCAAAAACATAGAGACTCAGAAAACCTGAGTCTACGCCTTCACTATGGTGAATCACTAAAACAATACAGAAATACACTACGGAAAAAGAACTAACAGCACGTCAGAAATCGGCTCAATGTAATTGACGAATCCATAGACTCTAACCACTTCTGGGAAAATTGGAAAACACTAAACAAACAACACTAATAATTATCTATCCAAAATGGAGATGTATGGGTAAACCACTTCTCCAATCTTTTTGGCTCTATAACAATGAATAAAGAGCAAAAACATATACAGGATTAAAAACAAATCTTAGAATCAACTATTAAAGACTACCAGAACCCACTGGATTCTCCAATTACATTGAATGAACTACAGGACAAAATAAAGACCCTCCAACCCAAAAAGGCCTGTGGTGTTGATGGTATCCTCAATGAAATGATAAAATACACAGCCAACAAATTCCAATTGGCTATACTAAAACTCTTTAACATCATCCTTAGCTCTGGCATCTTCCCCAATATTTGGAACCAAGGACTGATCACCCCAAACCACAAAAGTGGAGACAAATTTGACCCCAATAACTACCGTGGGATATGCTTCAACAGTAACCTTGAGGAAATCCTCTGCATTTTCATTAACAGCAGACTCGTACATTTCCTCAATGAAAACAATGTACTGAGCAAATGTCAAATTGGCTTTTTACCAAATTACCGTACAACAGACCATGTATTCACCCTGCACACCCTAATTGACAACCAAACAAACCAAAACAAAGGCAAAGTCTTCTCATGCTTTGTTGATTTAAAAAAAACCTTCGACTCAATTTGGCACGAGGGTCTGCTATACAAATTGATGGAAAGTGGTGTTGTGTGTGCTCTAAGGCAATGGTTTACAGATGGAATTTGTATTTGTGGTCCTGGCGACTGGACCTTTTTTGGAACACCATTATTTTGGTCTTACTGAGATTTACTGTCAGGGCCAAGGTCTGGTAGAATCTGTGCAGATTATCTAGGTGCTGCTGTTGGCCCTCCTTGGTTGGTGACAGAAGCACCAGATCATCAGCAAACAGTAGACATTTTACTTCAGATTCTAGTAGGGTGAGACCGGGTGCTGCAGACTGTTCTAGTGCCCTCGCCATTTCGTTGACATAAATGTTGAAGAGGGTGGGGCTTAAGCTGCATCCCTGTCTCACCCCACGGCCCTGTGGGAAGAAATTTGTGTGTTTTTTGCCCCCAGTAAAACATACAACATTATAAAATCCATGTACACAAATAACAAGTGTGCGGTTAAAATTGGCAAAAAACACACACATTTCTTCCCACAGGGCATAATGAATTTATTTGCAAATTATGGTGGAAAATACGTATTTGGTCACCTACAAACAAACAAGATTTCTGGCTCTCACAGACCTGTAACTTCTTTAAGAGGCTCCTCTGTCCTCCACTCGTTACCTGTATTAATGGCACCTGTTTAAACTTGTTATCAGTATAAAAGACACCTGTCCACAACCTCAAACAGTCACACTCCAAACTCCACTATGGCCAAGACCAAAGAGCTGTCAAAGGACACCAGAAACAAAATTGTTGTAGAACTGCACCAGGCTGGGAAGACTGAATCTGCAATAGGTAAGCAGCTTGGTTTGAAGAAATCAACTGTGGGAGCAATTATTAGGAAATGGAAGACATACAAGACCACTGATAATCTCCCTCAATCTGGGGCTCCACGCAAGATCTCACCCCGTGGGGTCAAAATGACCACAAGAACGGTGAGCAAAAATCCCAGAACCACACGGGGGGACCTAGTGAATTACCTGCAGAGAGCTGGGACCAAAGTAACAAAGCCTACCATCAGTAACACACCACGCCGCCAGGGACTCAAATCCTGCAGTCCCAGACGTGTCCCCCAGCTTAAGCCAGTACATGTCCAGGCCCGTCTGAAGTTTGCTAGAGAGCATTTGGATGATCCAGAAGAAGATTGTGAGAATGTCATATGGTCAGATGAAACCAAAATATAACTTTTTGGTAAAAACTCAACTCGTCGTGCTTGGGGGACAAAGAATGCTGAGTTGCATCCAAAGAACACCATACCTACTGCGAAGCATGGGGTGGAAACATCATGCTTTGGGGCTGTTTTTCTGCAAAGGGACCAGGACGACTGATCCGTGTAAAGGAAAGAATGAATGGGGCCATGTATCGTGAGATTTTGAGTGAAAACCTCCTTCCATCAGCAAGGGCATTGAAGATGAAACATGGCTGGGTCTTTCAGCATGACAATGATCCCAAACACACCACACGGGCAACTAAGGAGTGGCTTCGTAAGAAGCATTTCAAGGTCCTGGAGTGGCCTAGCCAGTCTCCAGATCTCAACCCCATAGAAAATCTTTGGAGGGAGTTGAAAGTCCGTGTTGCCCAGCAACAGCCCCAAAACATCACTGCTCTAGAGGAGATCTGCATGGAGGAATGGGCCAAAATAAAACTTACAGAAAACGTTTGACCTCTGTCATTGCCAACAAAGGGTGTATAACAAAGCATTGAGATAAACTTTTGTTATTGACCAAATACTTATTTTCCACCATAATTTGCAAATAAATTCATTAAAAATCCTACATGTGATTTTCTGGAATTTTTTTCCTAATTTTGTCTATCATAGTTGAAGTGTACCTATGATGAAAATTACAGGCCTCTCTAATTTTTTTAAGTGGGAGAACTTGCACAATTGGTGGCTGACTAAATACTTTTTTGCCCCGCTGTACCAATTAGGATCTGGCTAAAAATACTTGAATCAGTCATAGAGCCCATTGCCCTTTATGGTTGTGAGGTCTGGGGTCCGCTCACCAACCAAGATTTCACAAAATGGGACAAACACCAAATTGAGACTCGGCATGCAGAATTCTGCAAAAATATCCTCCGTGTACAACGTAGAACACCAAATAATGCATGCAGAGCAGAATTAGGCCGATACCCACTAATTATCAAAATCTGGAAAAGTGCCATTAAATTCTACAACCACCTAAAAGGAAGCGATTCCCAAACCTTCCATAACAAAGCCATCACCTACAGAGAGATGAACCTGGAGAAGAGTCCCCTAAGCAAGCTGGTCCTGGGGCTCTGTTCACAAACACAAGCACACCCCACAGAGCCCCAGGACAGCAGCACAAATCAAATCAATCAAATCATGAGAAAACAAAAAGATAATTACTTGACACATTGGAAAGAGATAACAAAAAACAGAGCAAACTAGAATGCTATTTGGCCCTACACAGAGAGTACACAGTGGCAGAATACCTGACCACTGTTACTGACCCAAACTTAAGGAAAGCATTGACTATGTCCAGACTCAGTGAGCATAGCCTTGCTATTGAGAAAAGCTGCCGTAGGCAGACATGGCTCTCAAGAGAAGATAGGCTATGTGTACACTGCCCACAAAATGAGGTGGAAACTGAACTGCACTTCCTAACCTCCTGTCCAATGTATGACCATATTAGAGACACATATTTCCCTCAGATTACACAGATCCACATAGAATTCGAAAACAAACCCAATTTTGATAAACTCCCATATCTACTGGGTGAAATTCCACAGTGTGCCATCACAGCAGCAGGATTTGTGACCTGTTGCCACAAGAAAAGGGCAATCAGTGAAGAACAAACACCATTGTAAATACAACCCATATTTATGCTTATTTATTTTCCTTAACCATTTGTACATTGTTACAACAGCAGAGAGAGAGAGAGAGAGTAGTGAACTAAGCTAGAGACACCAGAGAGAGAGAGAGAGAGAGAGAGTAGTGAACTAAGCTAGAAACACCAGAGAGAGAGAGAGAGTAGTGAACTAAGCTAGAGACAGCAGAGAGAGAGAGAGAGAGTAGTGAACTAAGCTAGAGACACCAGAGAGAGAGAGAGAGTAGTGAACTAAGCTAGAGACAACAGAGAGAGAGGGAGTAGTGAACTAAGCTAGAGACACCAGAGAGAGAGAGAGAGAGAGAGTAGTGAACTAAGCTAGAGACAACAGAGAGAGAGAGTAATGAACTAAGCTAGAGACACCAGAGAGAGAGAGAGAGAGTAGTGAACTAAGCCAAAGACACCAGAGAGAGAGAGAAAGAGAGAGAGAGAGAGAGAGAGTAGTGAACTAAGCTCGAGACAACAGAGAGAGAAAGAGAGAGAGAGTAGTGAACTATGCTAGACACCAGAGAGAGAGAGAGAGATAGAGAGTAGTGAACTAAGCTAGAGACACCAGAGAGAGAGAGAGAGAGAGAATAGTGAACAAAGCTAGACAACAAAGAGAGAGAGAGAGAGAGAGAGTAGTGAACTAAGCTAGAGACAACAGAGAGAGAGAGTAATGAACTAAGCTAGAGACACCAGAGAGAGAGAGAGAGAGAGAGAGAGTAGTGAACTAAGCTAGAGACAACAGAGAGAGAGTAATGAACTAAGCTAGAGACAACAGAGAGAGTGTAATGAACTAAGCTAGAGACACCAGAGAGAGAGAGAGAGAGAGAGAGAGTAGTGAACTAAGCTAGAGACAACAGAGAGGGAGTAGTGAACTAAGACCTTTCGTGCCTTAACTATTTCCACATCGTTACAACACTGTATATATACATAATATAACATTTGAAATGTCTTTATTCTTTTGGAAATTTTGTGAGTGTAATGTTTACTGTTATTTTTTTATTGTTTATTATTTATTACACTTGCTTTGGAAATGTAAACATCAATTTCCATGCCAATAAAGCCCTTAAATTGAATTGAAAGGGAGAGAGAAAGAAAGGGAGGTGTCCTGACAGAGAGAATGTACTTAGAGAGAGAGAGAAAGAGAGAGAGAGAGAGAGAGAGAGAGAGAGAGAGGGAGAGAGAGAGAGAGAGAGGGAGAGAGAGAGAGAGAGAGAGAAAGACAGAGACAGAGAGAGAGAGAGAGAGAGAGAAAAGTGTCAGCCCCAGACCCTCTCACCCCCAGAGATTTGTAATAGTAACCTGTTCTCAGATAACCTACAGAGAAGTCATTTCTATGTGACAGACAGTCAGTCACTCAGAAATTCTCCTCACTTCCTGTCACCTGTTCTCAGATAAACTACAGAGAGGTCATGTCTATATGGCAGACAGTCTGTCACTCAGAATCTCTCTTCACTTCCTGTTCATGTCATTTGCTGAAGTGCTTGTTGTTTTCACAAATACCGGACCTGACCATGCTATACGTAACTAAAACGGGGCAAAGTGTCAGAGACCAAACATGAATCTATCCACCTGAGTTAAGTATTTCATCTATTCCACTGTGGGTGAAATTAGTGGTGCTAGTTTACACCTGTAATTAGTGGTGCTAGTTTACACCTGTAATTAGTGGTGCTAGTTTACACCTGTAATTAGTGGTGCTAGTTTACACCTGTAATTATTGGTGCTAGTTTACACCTGTAATTAGTGGTGCTAGTTTACACCTGTAATTAGTGGTGCTAGTTTACATCTGTAATTAGTGGTGCTAGTTTACACCTGTAATTAGTGGTGCTAGTTTACACATGTAATTAGTGGTGCTAGTTTACATCTGTAATTAGTGGTGCTAGTTTACACCTGTAATTAGTGGTGCTAGTTTACACCTGTCATTAGTGGTGCTAGTTTACACCTGTAATTAATGGTGCTAGTTTACACCTGTAATTAGTGGTGCTAGTTTACACATGTAATTAATTAGTGGTGCTAGTTTACACCTGTAATTAGTGGTGCTAGTTTACACCTATAATTAGTGGTGCTAGTTTACACCTGTAATTAGTGGTGCTAGTTTACACCTGTAATTAGTGGTGCTAGTTTACACCTGTAATTAGTGGTGTTAGTTTACACCTGTAATTAGTGGTGCTAGTTTACACCTGTAATTAGTGGTGCTAGTTTACACCTGTAATTAGTGGTGCTAGTTTACACATGTAATTAGTGGTGCTAGTTTACACCTGTTGTTTACGAAGCATGTGACGAATAACATTTGATTTTGATTAGATCTGATTCCAACTGTGTGGCCAGGGACATGTTTGATTAGCCTGTATGCCACATCACATTTTACTAGCTGTATAGAAAGTGGTGCCGTCCATTTTACTGATTGTACTGCACTTATAGCCTTGTCAAAGTATGGTATTTTAACCTGACTAGGCAATGCACTGTGTGCTGGTAAATGGCCTTTCTCTCAGCTACTGTACGATAAAGAAGTAGCACTTAAGAATAGCACTTAGCAGAGTTACTCTGCTGTTGTCCACCTCTCTTCTCTTCATGGTATAGCCTAGGTCTGTGGGAGTGCGTGCCCTTCTCCCACTTCTTCCACTACTACCCATTCCCTGATAGATTGGAACATTTATAGACTCCAATGTGGGTGTGTCCTTCTACTTGTTCCAGTACAGTACATTGTTCAATTCACTGATTGTCACATTGGTATGATTGATTCGGGAGACAGACGCAGGAATGCGTAATACTTTTTTTTTATTAAGCCCAAATTATGGCATGCCGTGTAAAGGTACGAAGAGTTAGTAGGGTTCCAAGTAGCAGAGAGGTCCAAGTCCAATTGGCAAAATGGGTATAGTGGTCCAGGAAACTGGCCAGTGGATCAGCTAACAGTCCAATATGCTATAGATAGCTAGCAGGCCGTGGTTAGCAGAATGGGCCTTCAGGCGACGTCGCGCCTGAGGGGTCTGTTGGGATCGTCATGCAGATTATGTCGGTATTCCAGTCGTGAAGGACCGGCGGGGTTCCGTGCCCCGTACCGGCAGTCCAGATATTGTAGCCGAGGAGAGGGCTTCAGGAGTAGCCCTGTAGCCCTAGCCGGGAGATGGGTCTAGCATGGGCTAGCCACAGGCTAGTTGGTGCTTGCTCTGGGACAGAAATGTTAGCCAGGAGTAGTCAACCCGGGTTGCGGTTAGCTAGCTGCCATGAGCCAGATGAAAGGGTTCGGAGTTTGCAGTAGGAATCCGGGGATATGGAGAGAAAAATAGGTCCGGTATGCTCTGGTTTGAAATATGTTGTACGAACTGGCGAGAGCTTTCCGAGCTAAAGGTTAGCTGATGACCGCTAGCAGTGATTAGCTGACTGACAGCTGGTAGCTGGTAGCTAGTTAGGTAGATAGCTTCAGTTGAGGTATTCCAGTACGGAGGTAAATATAAATACTTTAGGAAAAAACAGATCCACATTTGGTGAGACGGGTTGCAGGAGAATATTTTGAAGTTGACGTTTAGTAAAAATATAAAAAATAATCCGAAGAAGGGGACGAGACAAGACAAAGACAAAGACGTCTGACTGCTACGCCACAAAGGTCAGGGCTTTGTGATGGCCACTCCAGTACCTTGACTTTGTTGTCCTTAAGTCATTTTCAAATCAAATCAAAGTTTATTTGTCACGTGCGCCGAATACCACAGTTGTAGGTAGACTTTACAATGAAATGCTGAATACCACAGTTGTAGGTAGACTTTACAGTGAAATGCTGAATACCACAGTTGTAGGTAGACTTTACAGTGAAATGCTTACTTACAGGCTCTAACCAATGGTGCAGGGAAAAAAGGTGTGTGTGTGTGTGTGTGTGTGTGTGTGTGTGTGTGTGTGTGTGTGTGTGTGTGTGTGTGTGTGTAGTAACCTTTTTGTCCAAGACTTGGCACTCCGGTACAGTTTGCCATGCGGTAGCAGAGAGAACAGTCTATGACTAGGGTGGCTGGGGTCTTTGACAATTTTTAGGGCCTTCCTCTGACACCGCCTGGTGTAGAGGTCCTGGATGGCAGGCAGATTTGCCCCAGTGATGTACTGGGCCGTACGCACTACCCTCTGAAGTCTTGTATGCTTCCGGGTTAGAGTCCCACACCTTGAAAGTGGCAGCTCTACCCTTTAGCTCAGTGCGAATGTTGCCTGTAATCCATGGCTTCTGGTTGGGGTATGTACGTACAGTCACTGTGGGGATGACGTCCTGAATGCACTTATTGATAAAGCCAGTGACTGATGTGGTGTACTCCTCAATGCCATCGGAAGAATCCCGGAACACGTTCCAGTCTGTGCTGGAAAACAGTCCTGTAGTTTAGCATCTGCTTCATCTGACCATTTTTTTGTAGACTGAGTCACTGGTGCTTCCTGCTTTCATTTTTTTACTTGTAAGAAGGAATCAGGAGGATAGAGTTGTGGTCGGATTTGCCAAATGGAGGGCGAGGGAGAGCTTTGTTCGCGTCTCTGTGTGTGGAGTACAGGTGATCTAGAATTTTTTGCCCTCTGGTTGCACATTTAACGTGTTGATAGAAATTTGGTAGAACTGATTTAAGTTTCCCTGCATTAAAGTCTATGGCCACTAGGAGCGCCGCCTCTGGGTGAGTGGTTTCCTGTTGGCTTATTTCCTTATACAGCTGACTGAGTGCGGTCTTAGTGCCAGCATCTGTCTGTGGTGGTAAATAAACAGCCACGAAAAGAATAGCTGAGAACTCTCTAGGCAAGTAGTGTGGCCTGCAGTTTATCACAATATACTCTACTTCCTTAGATTTCGTGCACCAGCTGTTGTTTACAAATATGCACAGACCGCCCCCCCTCGTCTTACCAGAGTGTGCTGTTCTATCCTGCCGGTGCAGCGTGTATCCCGCTAGCTGAATATCCATGTCGTCATTCAGCCACGATTCCGTGAAACATAGGATATTACAGTTTTTGATGTCCCGTTGGTAGGATATTCGTGATCTTACCTCGTCTAGTTTATTGTCCAATGATTATCGTCAATATTACTCGCCAACGTGCAACGGCAGCTTTCCTAGTTGTCTTCTGAGCATCCGGACGAGGCATCCGGCTCTTCGTCCTCTGCGTCGCTTCCTTTTGAGAATAATTGGGATGTCTGACCTGTGGGGTGTTTGGAGAATATCGTTTGAGTCCTGCTTGTTGTTGTTGTTGCACAATTGATTATGAGATCGTAAAAACGGCGGCCATCTTCTCCGGCGCCATTTTGAATTATAAGTTAAATAATATGTCTGTAAACAATTGTTGGAAAAATGACTTGTGTCATGCACAAAGTAGATGTCCTAACCCGACTTGCCAAAACTATAGTTTGTAAACAATACATTTGTGGAGTGGTTGAAGAATGAGTTTTAATGACTCCAACCTAAGTGTATGTAA
The DNA here is from genome assembly GCF_013265735.2 of Oncorhynchus mykiss. Taxonomy (NCBI): domain Eukaryota; kingdom Metazoa; phylum Chordata; class Actinopteri; order Salmoniformes; family Salmonidae; genus Oncorhynchus; species Oncorhynchus mykiss. Next base: position 87,870,381 of record NC_048581.1, read on the forward strand.
ACTTCTGATTTCAACTGTATATGCTGTATTTTATACCATCTATTGCACCTTGCCTATGCCGCACGGCCATCGCTCATCCATATACTTATATGTACATATTCTCATTCACCCCTTTAGATTTGTGTGTATTTGCTAGTTGTTGTGTCTGTCTGTCTGTCTGTCTGTCTGTCTGTCTGTCTGTCTGTCTGTCTGTCTGTCTGTCTGTCTGTCTGTCTGTCTGTCTGTCTGTCTGTCTGTCTGTCTGTCTGTCTGTCTGTCTGTCTGTCTGTCTGTCTGTCTGTCTGTCTGTCTGTCTGTCTGTCTGTCTGTCTGTCTGTCTGTCTGTCTGTCTGTCTGTCTGTCTGTCTGTCTGTCTGTCTGTCTGTCTGTCTGTCTGTCTGTCTGTCTGTCTGCCTGCCTGTCTGTCTGTCTGTCTGTCTGTCTGTCTGTCTGTCTGTCTGTCTGTCTGTCTGTCTGTCTGTCTGTCTGTCTGTCTGTCTGTCTGTCTGTCTGTCTGTCTGTCTGTCTGTCTGTCTGTCTGTCTGTCTGTCTTTCTTTCTGTCTGTCTGTCTGTCTGTCTGTCTGTCTGTCTGTCTGTCTGTCTGTCTGTCTGTCTGTCTGTCTGTCTGTCTGTCTGCCTGCCTGCCTGCCTGCCTGCCTGTCTGTCTGTCTGGCAAATGGCCCCCGTTCTCTATTTGACCAGAGCTCTATGTTCCATTTGGGACACAGGCTATGTTTATCTGGTGACTGGGATCATGTCTCTCTGTTGTCATGTGCATCATTATCCTTCTGGCTACTAGATATTTTTTTTAAGCATAGAGCACAAACACACACACACACACACACACACACACACACACACACACACTGTGTTTGTCTCAGATGTGTCTGGTGCTGATGAGCTGAAGGATGAGAGCGTTATGAGAGGAGAGACACGGAGGTTTGAATATATACGAGGGAAATTAAATCCTGTAAAAAAAAAAAAAGTAGATCCATTATGTTCTTTATGTCATCTGACTCCTGTCCCAAAATGGCAACCCTATTCCCTATTTAGTACACTACGTTTAAGCAGAGCCATAGGGCTATGGACAAAGGTAGTGCACTAGACAGGGAATATGTTGCAATTTGGGACTCAAGTCCCTAGATGATACACAATATTGTACATGAGTCATTGCTTGATTAAACCAAGCAGTTACCGATTTATGGGTTACAAATCTTGAAAATATAGGGTTTTCATTTTTACATTCAATGCAAAAACACTCCTTCAGTCCAGATGATTATTGCTTGTCATTTTGAAATGAGTAATTCACAGAAAAAACACAGACCTTCTTTAAGAGAGCATTGACCTGCTAGAGCAAACAGAGAAGAGAGATTGACTTTAGTGAATGAAGTATACACTCGCATGTTTACACACACATAAACACACACACACACACATACACATAAACACATATAGCTGCCAGCAAATTGCACAGGACATGGCAAATATTGAAGATTTAGTCTGAGAATGCCTCACATTCTCCAGCAATGCCAGAAGACCTTTGTAAGGGTCACAGACTTTCTACACACACACACACACCAACACACACACACACACCAACACACCGACACACACACACACAGTCAGAAATACATGACCTGTTTAGTTTAAGCCCAACTGGCATCCATCTTGATTTTAAACACTTCACAATGAACATTCATCCAAGCACGAACCAACTTCCTCACCGTTACCAGCCAATGTCCCAGAGCACAAATGTCAGCTGAATGTCTCTATGATGGCCAGACCTGGATTCAAATACCATTTGAAATTCGTCAAATACTTTGAGCGTTTGCTTTAGCCTGCCTAAACTGCCAGATGGTCGGGGTTTGCACTTTTGCAACTATTCTATTGGTTCCATTAAGCCAGTCAAGCTCAATCAAGCCCAGATTAAATATTTGAAATTATTTCAAATACTATTTGAACCCAGGTCTGGTGATGTGCGCTTCAGATTGTGCAAAGCAAGTCTCGGATCACATAAACCTTTAGTGACACCAGGGGAAGCGGAAGGACTCTTAGGTCCATTAAAAAGGAAGACCACTTTGGTGAATTTGATGTCTGATAGAGAGATAAAATGTTGTGGAACTGCGCTATGGGATCTCGGGCCTCTCCCTCGTAAAAAGTGATTTTTATAAGAAAAGATAAAAGAAACAATAAAAATAAAATAATGTACTTTTTTTTTAAAAAACAACAGGTAATAAAAGTAACTGCTATCGTCAAAAACACTTTCTTATCAGACAGATGAGATGGGGTTTAACAAAAAACAAAAAACAAAAAAAAAACCTCAATCAGTCGGACTCCGTGCCCCCAACACGTGACCTAACAGGGGAGTGTAGTAACACTAATGTAGTGGTGGATGTGGATCATCAAGAAACAGTTTGGATACACGTGTCCCCAAGTCTTTCACTCGTATATTTAGAAACAGGAACAACGCCTACCTTATTCTGTATTATTCCTCCCCTTGTCTCCTCCCATCGTGCAGTTACAGGCCATGGTGAGTACTGGGACCAGTCTGCTGGTGTAGCACCAAAACACTTGAAGCTCTCTTGTCATTGTAATACCCATACTTTAATTACCAAGGCTCAAATTCATGTCTCTCTCTCTCTCTCTCTCTCTCTCTCTCTCTCTGTCTCTCTCTCTCTCTCTCTCTCTCTCTCTCTCTGTGTCTCTCTCTCTCTCTCTCTCTCTCTCTCTCTCTCTCACTCACTCACTCACTCACTCACTCACTCACTCTCACTCTCACTCTCTCTCTCACTCTCTCACTCTCACTCTCTCACTCTCACTCTCTCACTCTCACTCTCTCACTCTCTCTCTCACTCTCTCACTCTCACTCACTCACTCACTGTCTTTCACTCCTAAATTTAGAATTTAGAAACAGGAACAACACCTACCTTATTCTGTACCAATAATATATTCCTGTTCCTGAGAGGTCATAGCCAGTGTTTATTTTTATGTTAATTCACTGTGATGGAATTAAAAATTCCTGTCAATAACCACTTAGCAACAGACATACCTACCAGCACAATGCAGGGCTCTTCATGTTTCTAAAAGTTAGAGTTGGCTAGATAGAGGGAAAGACTTGGTAAATAAGGAATAGATAAAGCCTTTTGAAATCTCAATGACGGTGGGTTAACTGCCTTGTTCAGGGGCAGAATGACAGATTTATACCTTGTCATCTCTGGGATTCGATTTAGCAACCTTTCGGTTACTGGCCCAACGCTCTGACCGCTAGGCTACCTGTCTCTCTGACCGCTAGGCTACCTGCCGCTCTGACCGCTAGGCTACCTGCCGCTCTAACCGCTAGGCTACCTGTCGCTCTAACCGATAGGCTACCTGTCGCTCTGACCGCTAGGCTACCTGTCTCTCTGACCGCTAGGCTACCTGTCGCTCTGACCGCTAGGCTACCTGCCTCCTCTAACCGCTAGGCTACCTGTCGCTCTGACCGCTAGGCTACCTGCCTCCTCTAACCGCTAGGCTACCTGTCGCTCTGACCGCTAGGCTACCTGACGCTCTAACCGCTAGGCTACCTATCGCTCTGACCGCTAGGCTACCTGCCTCCTCTAACCGCTAGGCTACCTGTCGCTCTGACCGCTAGGCTACCTGTCGCTCTGACCACTAGACTCCCTGCCTCCTCTAACCACTAGAATACCTGCCTCTCTAACCACTAGACTACCTGCCTCCTCTAACCACTAGACTACCTGCCTCCTCTATCCGCTAGGCTACCTGCCTCCTCTAACCACTAGGCTACCTGCCGCCTCTACACTCTGACCACTAGACTACCTGCCTCCTCTAACCACTAGGCTACCTGCCTCCTCTAACCACTAGACTACCTGCCTCCTCTAACCACTAGGCTACCTGCCGCCTCTACACTCTAACCACTAGAGATAGAGAGCTCTAACCACTAGACTACCTGCCGCTCTAACCGCTAGGCTACCTGTCGCTCTGACCGCTAGGCTACCTGCCGCTCTAACCGCTAGGTTACCTGTCGCTCTGACCGCTAGGCTACCTGTCTCTCTGACCGCTAGGCTACCTGTCGCTCTGACCGCTAGGCTACCTGCCTCCTCTAACCGCTAGTCTACCTGTCGCTCTGACCGCTAGGCTACCTGCCTCCTCTAACCGCTAGGCTACCTGTCGCTCTGACCGCTAGGCTACCTGCCTCCTCTAACCACTAGGCTACCTGCCTCCTCTAACCACTAGACTACCTGCCTCCTCTAACCACTAGGCTACCTGCCGCCTCTACACTCTAACCACTAGAGATAGAGAGCTCTAACCACTAGACTACCTGTCGCTCTGACCGCTAGGCTACCTGCCGCTCTAACCGCTAGGTTACCTGTCGCTCTGACCGCTAGGCTATCTGTCTCTCTGACCGCTAGGCTACCTGTCGCTCTGACCGCTAGGCTACCTGCCTCCTCTAACCGCTAGTCTACCTGTCGCTCTGACCGCTAGGCTACCTGCCTCCTCTAACCGCTAGGCTACCTGTCGCTCTGACCGCTAGGCTACCTGACGCTCTAACCGCTAGGCTACCTATCGCTCTGACCGCTAGGCTACCTGCCTCCTCTAACCGCTAGGCTACCTGTCGCTCTGACCGCTAGGCTACCTGTCGCTCTGACCACTAGACTCCCTGCCTCCTCTAACCACTAGAATACCTGCCTCTCTAACCACTAGACTACCTGCCTCCTCTAACCACTAGACTACCTGCCTCCTCTAACCACTAGACTACCTGCCTCCTCTATCCGCTAGGCTACCTGCCTCCTCTAACCACTAGGCTACCTGCCGCCTCTACACTCTGACCACTAGACTACCTGCCTCCTCTAACCACTAGGCTACCTGCCTCCTCTAACCACTAGACTACCTGCCTCCTCTAACCACTAGGCTACCTGCCGCCTCTACACTCTATCCACTAGAAATAGAGAGCTCTAACCACTAGCTTACCTGCCTCTCTAACCGCTAGGCTACCTGCCTCTCTAACCACTAGACTACCTGCCTCCTCTAACCACTAGACTACCTGCCTCCTCTAACCACTAGACTACCTGCCTCCTCTAACCACTAGACTACCTGCCTCCTCTAACCACTAGACTACCTGCCTCTCTAACTACTAGACTACCTGCCTCCTCTATCCGCTAGGCTACCTGCCTCCTCTAACCACTAGACTACCTGCCTCTCTAACCACTAGGCTACCTGCCTCCTCTATCCACTAGGCCACCTGCCTCCTCTAACCACTAGGCTACCTGCCGCTCTAACCACTAGGCTACCTGCCGCTCTAACCACTAGGCTACCTGCCTCCTCTATCCACTAGGCTACCTGCCTCCTCTAACCGCTAGGCTACCTGCCTCCTCTAACCGCTACGCTACCTGCCTCCTCTACACTCTAACCACTAGGCTACCTGCCGCGTCTACACTCTAACCACTAGTATACCTGCCGCCTCTACACTCTGACGACTAGGCTACCTGCCGCCTCTACACTCTAACCACTAGGCTACCTGCCTCTCTAACCGCTAGGCTACCTGCGTCTCTATCCACTAGACTACCTGCCTCCTCTAACCACTAGACTACCTGCCTCCTCTAACCACTAGACTACCTGCCTTCTCTAACCACTAGACTAGATGACTCTCTAACTACTAGACTACCTGCCTTCTCTATCCGCTAGGCTACCTGCCTCCTCTAACCACTAGACTACCTGCCTCTCTAACCACTAGACTACCTGCCTCCTCTAAGCACTAGGCTACCTGCCTCCTCTAACCACTAGACTACCTGTCGCTCTAACCACTAGACTACCTGCCTCCTCTAACCACTAGACTACCTGCCTCCTCTAACCGCCAGGCTACCTGCCTCTCTAACCACTATACTACCTGCCTCCTCTAACCACTGCTCTAACCACTAGGCTACCTGCCTCTCTAACCACTAGACTACCTGCCTCCTCTAACGACTAGACTACCTGCCTCCTCTAACCGCCAGACTACCTGCCTCCTCTAACCACTAGGCTACCTGCCTCCTCTAACCACTAGGCTACCTGCCTCCTCTAACCACTAGAATACCTGTCGCTCTAACCACTAGACTACTTGCCTCCTCTAATCGCCAGGCTACCTGCCTCTCTAACCACTAGACTACCTGCCTCTCTAACCACTAGGCTACCTGCCGCTCTAACCACTAGGATACCTGCAGCCTCTACACTCTATCCACTAGAGATAGAGAGCTCTAACCACTAGGACACCTGCCGCCTCTACACTCTATCCAGTAGAGATAGAGAGGTCTAACCACTAGGATACCTGCCGCCTCTACACTCTATCCACTAGAGATAGAGAGCTCTAACCACTAGGATACCTGCCGCCTCTACACTCTATCCACTAGAGATAGAGAGCTCTAACCACTAGGATACCTGCCGCCTCTACACTCTATCCACTAGAGATAGAGAGCTCTAACCACTAGGATACCTGCCGCCTCTACACTCTATCCACTAGAGATAGAGAGGTCTAACCACTAGGATACCTGCCGCCTCTACACTCTATCCACTAGAGATAGAGAGCTCTAACCACTAGGATACCTGCCGCCTCTACACTCTATCCACTAGAGATAGAGAGCTCTAACCACTAGGATACCTGCCGCCTCTACACTCTATCCACTAGAGATAGAGAGCTCTAACCGCTAGGATACCTGCCGCCTCTACACTCTATCCACTAGAGATAGAGAGCTCTAACCACTAGGATACCTGCCGCCTCTACACTCTATCCACTAGAGATAGAGAGGTCTAACCACTAGGATACCTGCCGCCTCTACACTCTATCCACTAGAGATAGAGAGCTCTAACCGCTAGGATACCTGCCGCCTCTACACTCTATCCACTAGAGATAGAGAGCTCTAACCACTAGGATACCTGCCGCCTCTACACTCTATCCACTAGAGATAGAGAGGTCTAACCACTAGGATACCTGCCGCCTCTACACTCTATCCACTAGAGATAGAGAGGTCTAACCACTAGGATACCTGCCGCCTCTACACTCTATCCACTAGAGATAGAGAGCTCTAACCACTAGGATACCTTAATTTTGTATCACCCTGAGTCCAGCGATGTGAAGATTAAAGGTGTTTTAGGCCTATAGAGTAAAGTTCACCAGCTGGAGTACAATAGACATACAATAAGAAAAAGAAATGCATCCTTTGGAAGTGAAAAATGTATGTTTGTAGTGACGCGTAGACGAAGGTGGGCCTAGCTTTGGGAAGAAGGAATGAAGGCCTGGAGGAATGGGGGGAGGGATGGAGGGGGAATGGGGAATGAGGGAGAACAGGGGGAATGAAGGAGTAATGGGGGGTGGGGGGGAATGGGGAATGAAGGAGTAATGGGGGAGGAAGGGGGAATGGGGGGAGGAATGGGGGGAGGAAGGAGTAATGGGGGGAATAGGGGAATGAAGGAGGAATGGGGGAGGAAGGGGGAATGGGGGGTGGGGGGGAATGGGGAATGAAGGAGTAAAGGGGGAATGAAGGAGTAATGGGGGGAGGAAGGGGGAATGAGGAATGAAGGAGTAAAGGGGGAATGAAGGAGTAATGGGGGGAGGAAGGGGGAATGAGGAATGAAGGAGGAATGGGAGGGAATAGGGGAATGAAGGAGGAATGGGGGAGGAAGGGGGAATGGGGGGTGGGGGGGAATGGGGAATGAAGGAGTAATGGGGGAGGAAGGGGGAATGGGGAATGAAGGAGGAATGGGGGGGAATAGGGGAATGAAGGAGGAATGGGGGGAGGAAGGGGGAATGGGGGGAGGAAGGGGGAATGGGGGAGGAAGGAAGAATGGGGGGAGGAAGGGGGAATGGGGGGAGGAAGGTTAAGAGGGATGGTCTGGAAAAGAAAGAGGAATGGGTAATGACCACTCTACTGTATAGTAATCACCACTGTACTGTAGACCAATCACAGATGTACTGTAGGCACTAAACTCACATCTAGGACAGGAGATTAACAGTATGTATGAGCAGTCTAGGAGGGAGACCGAGAGAGAGAGAGAGAGAGAGAGAGATGCACCAGAGACCGAGAGAGAGAGAGAGAGAGAGAGAGAGAGAGAGAGAGAGAGAGAGAGAGAGAGAGAGATGCACCAGAGACCGAGAGAGAGAGAGAGAGATGCACCAGAGACCGAGAGAGAGAGAGAGAGATGCACCAGAGACCGAGAGAGAGAGAGAGAGATGCACCAGAGACCGAGAGAGAGAGAGAGATGCACCAGAGACAGAGAGAGAGAGAGAGAGAGATGCACCAAAGACCAAGAGAGAGAGAGAGAGAGATGCACTAGAGACTAAGAGAGAGAGACAGAGAAAGAGATGCACCAGAGACCAAGAGAGAGAGAGAGAGATGCACCAGAGACCGAGAGAGAGAGAGATGCACCAGAGACCGAGAGAGAGAGAGAGAGAGAGAGAGATGCACCAGAGACCGAGAGAGAGAGATGCACCAGAGACCGAAAGAGAGAGATGCACCAGAGACCGAGAGAGAGAGAGATGCACCAGAGACCGAGAGAGAGATGTACCAGAGACCGAGAGAGAGAGATGCACCAGAGACCGAGAGAGAGAGAGATGCACCAGAGACCGAGAGAGAGAGGCACCAGAGACCGAGAGAGAGAGAGATGCACCAGAGACCGACAGAGAGAGAGATGCATCAGAGACCGAGAGAGAGAGAAAGAGATGTGACAGAGAGCGAGACGGAGAAAGAGAGAGAGAGATGCACCAGAGACCGAGAGAGAGAGATGCACCAGAGACCGAGAGAGAGAGATGCACCAGAGACCGAGAGAGAGAGATGCGAGAGAGAGAGAGAGATGCACCAGAGACCGAGAGAGAGAGAGAGAGAGAGATGTCACAGAGAGAGAGACGGAGAAAGAGAGAGAGATGCACCAGAGACCGAGAGAGAGAGATGCACCAGAGACCGAGAGAGAGAGATGCGAGAGAGAGAGAGATGCATCAGAGACCGAGAGAGCGAGAGAGAGAGAGATGTCACAGAGAGAGAGACGGAGAAAGAGAGAGAGATGCACCAGAGACCGAGAGAGAGAGAGAGAGAGATGCATCAGAGACCGAGAGAGAGAGAGAGATGTCACAGAGAGAGAGACGGAGAAAGAGAGAGAGAGATGCACCAGAGACCGACAGAGAGAGAGATGCATCAGAGACCGAGAGAGAGAGAGAGAGAGATGTGACAGAGAGAGAGACGGAGAAAGAGAGAGAGAGATGCACCAGAGTTATTTGGTGATGGTGATGTAAAACAAGGAAATGTAACCAAGCAAAAGAAACAACACATTGCGTTAGGGACAGAGAGGCCATTCATTGAGTCTGATGTGATTTGTTTTGGTTAGCTGATTGTTTATTTATAATTTTTCGTTGGATTACGGATACGGATAAATAGTTTCTGTGTTTCCTTTGCAATGTTTACATATTTTTCATGACCGTTTTGTTTCTCCGGATTTAGACTGAGTTGGTTAAACGGCAGCTGTTCTGTGCTTCTGCAGCTAGAAGGATACGATACTCTAAATCATCTTGAACAACTTACCTAACCTACCCCATGAATAGGGAGCGTTCTCTCTGCCTGTATTGTGACAGAAGACAGATTACCCTCACAGGCAACCTCCTATAACCAGAGAGAGAGAGAGAGAATACTCAGTGCATGAGGGAGAAGAGAGCGCACGCTCTGACGGGCTCTGACGGGCTCATAGGATCGCTCTCCCAACAAGAACTAATTGATAGACAGAAAACAGAGCCGTCTGAATTGGCGCTTTGACTCCACTCTGAATGCAGGACCGGGACTGATGCCAGCTGCGGTTGTCGGGTCGGTCTCGATCCGGCGCACTACCTGTATCTCCAAATATGTGTCAGTGCGATTCAGTAGCGAAAGCCAGCAGAACGCCAGACTCTCTCGCGGAAGCAGGGAAGCTGTTCTTGAAACATACTACCTTCCATGGACTGAGACATGTATTTCTGAGCGGCTCCTACCCCCGGAGACTCGCCTGGCTACTGGCTTTCCTCACAGCTGTCGCTCTCCTATTCACCTGGTCCTCAAACCGAGTCCGGTACCTCCTCTCTTCGCCCGTGCACACCAAGGCGCATATGGTGTACGCCAAACGTCTCGTTTTCCCCGCGGTGACCATCTGCAACCAGAACCTCCTCATACCGCGTCGCATGAAGAAACCGGACATATTCAGCGCGGGAAGATGGTTAGGACTTCTAGGGAGGAACTGGCAAGTGTCCCCCGGTGCCAGGGACGTGCTCACAGACCGTGACAGCAGCAGCAGCAACGAACCGCCGTGGTCACCGCTCTCTCGGATCCTGGACTTCAACCACTTTCTGCCTCCTCCCCTGGAGTCTCAGCCGTCCATGCTGCAGCTCCTGGACCGCCTCGGTCACCAGATGGAGGAGATGCTGCTTTACTGCCGCTTCCAGGGAGAGGTGTGCGGGCCACGCAACTTCAGCACCGTGAGTCTCTGGAAACACCGTATGGTTTCACATCTGAAATAATAGTTTATTTTATTGTTTGAGCCATGTGGTGTTGCTGCAACACGTTGTAGCCTATTGCTATTTTGGTGATCATAACAATGTTGTATGACCTTATAGCGTAATTATTGGTTATGTTTTTAAGAGTTCTGGGCTTGGAATTTATTAGAAACTGTTAGTAATCAGCCAACAAAGTATTTATTTTTTTATTGCGAGTTTAGATAGTGTTTTTTTCCCCCAACAATATATGATTATTCTATATATACGAAAGGAAACTCCTTCAAATTGATTATTTCAGCCACACCCGTTACTGACAGGTGTATAAAATCGAGCACACGGCCATGCAATCTCCATAGACAAACATTGACTTTCAACGTGGCAGTGTCTTGGGATGTCACCTTTCCAAAAAAAGTCAGTTTCTCAAATTTTTGCCCCAGTCTTGCAGTATAGGCTCAGATTACCCTGGCAGATCAAACACACACAGACACACACAGACACACACAGACACACACAGACACACACACACACACACACACACACACACACACACATAATCCTGCAGCAACAGGAAATGTAAATTATTACGTGGATTATAATTCATGGACATTTTTGTAGGGGTTGATACATTTTTCGTAACGGAGAATTAAGTCTTAAATTTCAAAGTGGAAATTACAAACTTCAGAAGCCGTTTCAATCGTCAAATACAGTAAACATTTGACATTTCCTGCATCGCAGAAAAGTTATCCTGCAACCGGGTGATCAAATTAAGACCCTACATCTGTATGTCTATTACTAACTAATGTACTGTGGTACTGGGCCCAGATCTTAAACATGTTGGCATGACAACAGCCATTGGTTATACAACATAAACAGATCTGGGACCAGTAAGCATATTTGTAATCAAGGGAATGCTGAAAACACAGACACACATACCTGCACGCCTCCTCCAACATGCTGAATCAATTCGTGAGCATAAACCCAAAGCTCTCTGTACCAATGTAGACTCTAATGAAGATCAGGCTTTTGATTTATTCATCTTTACCTCTGCATCATGGCTCATGAATTCTCTCTCTCTCTCTCTCTCTCTCTCTCTCTCTCTCTCTCTCTCTCTCTCTCTCTCTCTCTCTCTCTCTCTCTCTCTCTCTCTCTCTCTCTCTCTCTCTCTCTCTCTCTCTCTCTCTCTCTCTCTCTCTCTCTCTCTCTCTCTCTCTCTCTCTCTCTCTCTCTCTCTCTCTCTCTCTCTCTCTCTCTCTCTCTCTCTCTCTCTCTCTCTCTCTCTCTCTCTCTCTCTCTCTCTCTCTCTCTCTCTCTCTCTCTCTCTCTCTCTCTCTCTCTCTCTCTCTCTCTCTCTCTCTCTCTCTCTCTCTCTCTCTCTCTCTCTCTCTCTCTCTCTCTCTCTCTCTCTCTCTCTCTCTCTCTCTCTCTCTCTCTCTCTCTCTCTCTCTCTCTCTCTCTCTCTCTCTCTCTCTCTCCTCCCCCCCAGCTGATTGATTTGTACAGCATTAACACTATTGGCAATCTCCAGTTCCATTAATTGCTATCTATCATCCAGTGAAGTCGTCTAGAGACTCACTATGGAGTAACATAACGGTTTAGTTTCCATTTTATGATTAAAAGCACAGTTTGAGGGTTGTAAAACCAGCCATTGGATGTGGTTTTAGTTTTAGTGGTATCCACAACGTGAGATATTAATTTAAAAAGAAAGCTAGATGGGAAGCACGACGATGACTCAGGATAGGATGTGGTCATTTAACTAAATAATGCAACTAACAGATGGTTCGGAAAGTACTTAGTCAGCCTAAAATGTACTGCATTTATTTTTAATGTCAACTCAACTCTGATAAAGAAATATATATTGTATTTGGGGTCCATTTTCTCTGACTAACTAGTTTGTTCCCACAGTTGAAAGCCATTAATGTGGCCGGTAAGACTAGTAACTAACCAAATGGGACCCATTTTAAGACAAATGGGAACCCTATGCTAGTTTGGGAAAATGTAATGGTTGGTTTGGAGAGTCAACAAGGTGCTACTTGGCCTCAAAGAGTGAGCTGTAGAGAGCTGTTGGTGTGAGTGGCTGAACCCTGTTTTTTAATCACAGACTAAGGACTGGCAGGAAGTCATGCACTCACACACACGTGTGTGTACGCACCTGCGCACACATGCACACACAAGATAGACAGAGAGAGAACGAGCAAGAGAGTGAAAGAGGGAGAGAGACAGAGAGACAGACATAGATAGGGAGAAAGAGGGAGAAAGAGGGATACAGAAAGAGGGAGAGAGAGACAGACAGACAGACAGAGCAGGTCCAGGATATTGACTGTTGTTGAATGAATAGGGACACTCACACTGCCACTCACTGCCACTCACACTGCCACGTTCCTCTGTCTCTTTTAGGTTCAGCCCTTATCTATCAATCACCTCACTTTAACACTTTACTCCCAGCCCTTCCTGTCCTAGGGACATAATCATTGATTCTCTGTTCCAAACCATCAGAGAGAGTATCCTAAATGAAATATACAGACCATAAATTCCAATTGGCTGTACTTAAACTCTTTAACATCATCGTCAGATCTTCCTCGATATTTTTGAAGTGTCTGATCACCCCAAATTCACAAAAAGTGGAGACAAATTCGACCCCAATAACTACTGTGGGATATGCGTCGACAGCCATCTTTGGAAAATCCTCTGCATTATCATTAACAGCAGACTCCTACATTTCCTCAGTCAAAACAATGTCCTGAGCAAATGTCAAATGGGTTTTTACCAAAATACTGTACGACAGACCACGTATGCACACCCTTGACAAACAAACAAACCAAAACAAAGTCAAAGTCTTCTCATGCTTTGTTGACTTCAAAAAAGCTCTTGACTCAATTTAGCATAAGGGCCTGCTATACAAATGGATGGAAAGTGGTGTTGGGGGAAAAACATATGACATTATAAAATCCATGTACACAAACAACAAGAGCGAAAAAAACACTCAAATGTCATTCCACAGGGCCGTGGGTTGAGACAGGGATGCAGCTTGAGCCCCACCCTCTTCAACATATATATCAATTAATTGGTGAGGGCACTAGAAAAGTCTGCAGCAGCCGGCCTCACCCTACTAGAATCCGAAGTCAAATGTCTGCTGTTTGCTGATGATCTGGTGTTTCTGTCCCCAACCAAGGAGGGCCTACAGCAGCACCTAGATCTTCTGCGCAGATTCAGTCAGACCTGGGCCCTGACAGTAAATCTCAGTAAGACAAATAATGGTGTTCCAAAATAATGGTGTTCCAAAAAAGGTCCAGTTTCCAGGACCACAAATACAAATTCCATCTAGACACCGTTGCCCTAGAGCACACAAAAAACTATACCTACCACGGCCTAAACATCAGCGCCACAGGTAACATCCACAAAGCTGTGAACGATCTGAGAGACAAGGCAAGAAGGGCCTTCTATGCCGTCAAAAGGAACATACAATGTGACACACCAATTAGTATCTGGCTAAAAATACTTGACCTACAGAGAGATGAACCTGGAGGGAGACCCCCCTCTGCCATCTAGTACGGGGACTCTGCTCACAAACACAAACAGAGCCCACAGAGCCCAGGACAGCAACACAATTAGACCCAACCAAATCAGGAGAAAACAAAAAGATAATTACTTGACACATTGGAAAGAATCAACAACAACAAAAAACTGAGCAAACTGGAATGTTATTTGGCCCTAAACCGAGAGTACACAGTGGCAGAATACCTGACCACTGTGACTGACCCAAATTTAAGGAAAGCTTTGACTATGTACAGACTCAGTGAGCATTGCCTTGCTATTGAGAAAGGCCGCCGTAGGCAGACCTGGCTCTCAATAGAGGACAGGCTATGTGCCCACTGTCCACAAAATGAGGTGGAAACTGAGCTGCACTTCTTAATATTAGAGACACATATTTCCCTCAGACAACACAGACCCACAAATATTTTTTTTTAAATACAATTTTGATAAACTCACAAATCTATTAGGTGAAATAGTACAATGTGCATCACAGCAGCAAGATGTGTGACCTGTTGCACAAGAAAAGGGAAACCAGTGGAACACAATCACCATTGCAAATACAAGCTATATTTATGTTTATTTAGAGAGAGAGCACACTAGAGGGAGAAAGGGAGAGAGAGAGAGAGAGAGAGATAGAGAGAGAGAGAGCATGCTAGAGGGAGAAAGGGAAAGAGAGAGAGAGGGAGTAAGGGAGAGAGAGAGAGAAAGATATAGAGAGCGAGAGGTATAGAGAGAAAGCTAGAGAGAGAGCGAGAGAGAGAGAGAGCATGCTAGAGGGAGAGAGAACAAGCTAGAGAGAGAGAGAGAGAGAGAGAGAGAGAGAGAGAGAGAGAGAGAGAGCATGCTAGAGGGAGAGAGAACAAGCTAGAGAGCGAGAGAGAGAGAGAGAGAGAGAGAGAGAGAGAGAGAGAACCCTTTTTCAGCATCTCTTCGCTTTCGGCTATTACAACATTACCACTTAAATTCCCACTACACCATGAACAGAGCAGTCCTATCACGGTAGGTGATATCCCATGAGGTAAGTGTTTTAGGTGATATACCTTTTGTCAAGCTGGCGAAGCTGTTGTCTGATCGCTATATCGCTGTAGACGTTTGTTCCTCTCAGGTGGTTTCGGGCTCCACTACATTCTCAGGTTGTACTGCATACTACATACTGTACATACTCAGGTTGTACTGCATACTACATACTCAGGTTGTACTGGATACTCAGGTTGTACTATATACTCAGGTTGTACTACATACTCAGGTTGTACTGCATACTGCATACTCAGGTTGTACTACACACTCAGGTTGTACTGCATATGTATAACACATTTGACAACAACAATGGTTGTATAAGCCTTTTTGTGCACTTAAAACTCATCAAACAAATCTATTGTATCACAACCATTGTGTCAAATTCCTTGTACATCCAGTGTAGCAGCTGAGTATGTCCAGGGCGGGGTTTAAATTAGCCGGTTATAGCCATCTTTTGGCCAATATATATTTTTTCAAGACGATAAATAAAATTGCCGCTGGCCAATTGTCCAGGAGAAGAATAAAAAAATGTAAATGCTAAATAATGGAAATGCATTCGAAAGTGTTCTTTATTTTTTTTTAACTAGGCAAGTCAGTTCAGAACAAATTCTAATTTACAATGACGGCCTAGGAACAGTGGGTTAACTGCCTTGTTCAGGGGGCAGAATGACAGATTTGTACCTTGTCGGCTCAGGGATTTGATCTAGCAACCTTTCAGTTACTAGTCCAACGCTCTAATCACTAGTCTACCTGCCTCTAATCACTAGTCTACCTGCCTCTAATCACTAGGCTACCTGCCTCTAATCACTAATCTACCTGCCTCTAATCACTAGTCTACCTGCCTCTAATCACTAGTCTACCTGCCTCTAATCACTAGGCTACCTGCCTCTAATCACTAGTCTACCTGCCTCTAATCACTAGTCTACCTGCCTCTAATCACTAGGCTACCTGCCTCTAATCACTAGTCTACCTGCCTCTAATCACTAGGCTACCTGCTTCTAATCACTAGTCTACCTGCCGCCCCAAGTATTCAGTTCCCTTCCCTTTTCCACATTTGTTACGTTACTTATTCTAAAATGGATTAAACTAATGTTTTTCCTCATCAATCTACACGCAATACCCTAATAATGACATCACAATACCCCATAATGACATCGCAAAACCCCATAATGACATCACAAAACCCCATAATGACAAAGTGAAAACAGGTTTTTAGAAATGTTTACAAATTTATGCAAAATAAAAAAAACATAAATATTCAGACCCTTTGCTATGAGACTCAAAATTGAGCTCAGGTGCACCTGGTTTCCATTGATCATCCTTGAAATGTTTCTACAACTTGATTGGAATGCACCTGTGGTAAATTCAATTGATTGGACATGATTTGGAAAGGCACACACCTGTCTATATACGGTCCCACAGTTGACAGTGCATGTCAGAGCAAAAACCAAGCCATGAGGTCGAAGGAATTATCCGTAGAGCTCCGAGAGAGGATTGTGTCGAGACACAGGGTACCAAGAAATGTCTGCAGCATTGAAGGTCCCCAAGAACACAGCGGCTTCCATAATTCTTAAATGGAAGAAGTTTGAAGCCGCCAAGAATCTTCCTAGAGCTGGCTGACCGGCCAAACTGAGAAATCTGGGAAAAAAGGCCTTGGTCAGGGAGGTGACCAAGAACCCGATGGTCACTCTGACAGAGCTCCAGAGTTCCTCTGTGGAGATGGGAGAACCTTCCAGAAGGACAACCATCTCTGCAGAATTCCACCAATCAGGCCTTTGTGGTAGAGTGGTCAGGCGGAAGCCACTCCTCTGAAAAGGCACCAAAGGACTCTTAGACCATGAGAAACAAGATTCTCTGGTTTGATGAAAATCTCTTTGGACTGACTGTCAAGTGTCATGTCTGGAGTAAACCTGGCATCATCCCTACGGTTAAGCATGGTGGTGGCATTATCATGTTTTTCAGCTGCAGGGAGACTAGTCAGGATCGAGGGAAAGATGATTGGAGCAAAGTACAGAGAGATCCTTGATGAAAACATGCTCCAGAGCACTCAGGACCTCAAACTGGGCTGAAGGTTCACCTTCCAACAGGACAACAACCCTAAGCACACAGCCAAGACAACACTGCAGTGGCTTTGGGACAGTCTCTGAATGTCCTTGAGTGGCCCAGCCAGAGCCCGGACTTGAACCCGATTGAACATCTCTGGAGAGACCTGAAAATAGATGTGCAGCAACGCTCCCCATCCAACCTGACAGCTTGAGAGGATCTGCAGAGAATAATGGAAGAAACTCCTTAAATACAGGTGTGCCAAGCTTGTATTGTATCTGTTTTTGCTTCATCATTATGGGTTATTGTGTGTAGTTTGACAAGGTAAAACAACAATTTAATCCACGCCCTGATCTGTTTCACCTGTCCTTGTGCTTGTCTCCAGGTGTCTCCCACCTTCTCCATTATCCCCTGGGTACTCATACCCCTGTTCTCTGTTCGTCTGTGGCCAGTTCGTCTTGTTTGTCAAGTCAACCAGCATTTTCTCAGCTCCTGCTTTTATCAGTCTCTCTTTTTCTCGCCCTCCTGGTTTTGACACTTGCCTCTCCTGACTCTGAGCCCGCTTGCCTGACTGCTCTGCCTGACCCTGACCCTGACCCTGACCCTGACCCTGAACCTGTACCTTTGCCCCACTACTCTGGATTATCAACCCCTGCCTTGACCTGTCGTTTGCCTGCCCCTGTTTCTGTAATAAACATTGCTACTTCAACACAGTCTGCATTTGGGTCTTACCTGAAACGTGATAGTAACGTAACGAAATATGGAAAAAGTCAAGGGGTCTGAATACTTTTCCGAATGCACGGTACATTTATCGGTCTATAGATGAAATAGCATTATTTTAGTGGAATTAAAAATTGGATGTGTGTACAGTATATTCGTTATGTATCTTATTTATCACGCAGCCTACAGATGAAAAACCTTTTGAGTGTAAAATCTGTCAGACAGCGTGAGAGAGCTGCTGCTACAGTATCTCAAACAGCACATGCGGGCTTCATCAGTCACGCACCACTTTGTAATGAGGCATTTTGAAGCATTTTGAAACCTGAACGTAGTTTTCTTTTTTTTTAAACCTCTTTTTCTCCCCAATTTCGTCCAATCGTGGACCGCCTCATGGGTCTTCCGGTCGCGGCCGGCTGTGTCACAGCCCGGTGTCGATCTCGGATCTATTTATTTAACCTTTATTTAACTAGGCAAGTTCTTATTTACAATGACGGACTACCAGAAGGCAAAAGGCCTCCTGCGGGGACGGGGACTGGGATTAAAAATATATTAAATAAAAATATAGGACAAAACACGACAAGAGAGACAACACAACACTACATAAAGACGACAACATAGCAAGGCAGCAACACATGACAACACAGCATGGTAGCAACACAACATGACAACAACATGGCAGCAGCACAACATAGTAGCCGCCCAAAACATTGGTACAAACATTATTGGACACAGACAACAGCACAAAGGGCAGGAAGGTAGAGACAACAATACATCACGCAAACCGGCCACAACTGTCAGTAAGAGTGTCCATGATTGAGTCTTTAAATAAAGGACGAACCGTGGCTGACCTGACCCAGATGGTTTTTGGGGTCAAGTTTAAGGAGCTCGTTTAGCACCTCGGAAACTTTGTAGCGGGGCAGGAGAAAAAGAGGGAGAAGCATCGGGGATAGTCGCATTAGAAGGGGTGGGAGCTGAGGAGATGTTGGACGGGCAAGGATGTATGGCTGAGTCAAATAGGAATCCTGACTTAATGAAGTGGTGATTAAAGAGCTCAGCCATGTGCTCCTTGTCAGTAAAAACCACATCAACTTTAAGGGACATTGGGGAGCTGTGAGGAGGAGGGTTTATTCTCCAGGACTTCTTGGGGCTAATTAACACTACCACTTAAAATATCAAAAAAGAAGGTCCAAGCGTCTTCGACAGAGGGGATCAAGCTGATTCTATACCAATTTACAGAGGCCAGGCTTGCTCATTAAAGTTTTTTAGCAAGTGTCTTTGACAAATCAGGACAGGTCTTTTCACTGAGCAGCCATTATGAACACAGGCTGTAAAACAGTGATCACTAAGGTCATTACAGAAAACACCAGACTGATACCTATCAGGATTATTTGTGAGGATATAATATTGAGGAGATTAGCCTTTTCTGGGTGTTTGGAGTCATACGTTGTGGGATTGGTAACAATCTGAGAAAGATTTAGGGAGTCCCGTTACTTTAGGACTTGGTCAGGTGGTTTAAGCATGTCCCAGTTTAGGTCACCGAGCAGGACAAATTCAGACTTAGTGTAAGGGGCCAGGAGAAATCTTTGGGCATGGTACAGGAGGTCAATAACACCCAGCAACAGTCAACAAAGAGCTATTTGAAAGTCTGGTGCCTCTAGCACTGTGATGTAGTGCCTTAGACCGCTGCGCCACCCGGGAGGCCCTGAAACCTGAACATTTTACTACACATCATTAGCATTAGCGATTTTAGCATGGTGAAAAAAAAATGTAAAAGTGGGATGCATGCCAGCAAAGTCACTACACAACATTAAACAATACATTAATTACACTATAACAGTGACAAACGGTGCCCACAAACTGTTAGGGCATACATAAAGCTGTCCCGACAGCAGTCCCAACACCCCCTACACCTGGCTATCAGCGGAACCTTGTCTGGCAGCGAAACAGTTCATTCAGCCTCGTTTACTGCCTTTAAATAAAAAAAAACATAGCTGATACGGCTGACTTGCTTAAACAAATGTGGTTTCTACTGACAGTTGAGATGTACAAACTATTGGCGTAAGGGAACGACAAGAGGATGAGAGGCAATCCGTAATTTCGATGAAGACATTAATTGATCCAACCATATAATATAATAAATCAAATCAAATGTTATTAGTCACTTGCGCCGAATACAACAGGTATTACAGTTTCACCTTACAGTGAAATGCTGACTTACGAGCCCCTAACCAACAGTGCAGTTTAAAAAAACACGGAGAAGAATAAGAAATAAAAGTAACAAGTAAAGTAAGAGCAGCAGTAAAATAACAATATATACAGGGGGTACTGGTACAGAGTCAATGTGGAGGCTATATACAGGGGGTACTGGTACAGAGTCAATGTGGAGGCTATATACAGGGGGTACTGGTACAGAGTCAATGTGGAGGCTGTATACAGGGGGTACCGGTACAGAGTCAATGTGGAGGCTATATACAGGGGGTACTGGTACAGAGTCAATGTGGAGGTATATACAGGGGGTACTGGTACAGAGTCAATGTAGAGACTATATACAGGGGGTACCGGTACAGAGTCAATGTGGAGACTATATACAGGGGGTACTGGTACAGAGTTAATGTGCGGGGGCACCGGTTAGTTGAGGTAATATGTACATGTAGGTAGAGTTATTAAAGTGACTATGCATAGATGATAACAACAGAGAGTAGCAGTGGTGTGGAGAGGGGGACAATGCAAATAGTCTGGGTAGCCATTTGACTAGATGTTCAGGAGTCTTATGGCTTGGGGGTAGAAGCTGTTCAGAAAAATAGACACATTTTGTATAATTAGACAGCTGACGCATATCTTTCCTAATATTTCTGTTAATGTTATTGGTCTACCTCCTCTTTCTCTCTCTATTGTTGCTTCCTTCCTTCCTCGCTTTCAACAGTTAACAGAAATACGTTTTGGTTTCCTTATCAGAATCATTCTAATAAAATCCTTAAATATTATAGGACTAGAATTAGATGTAGAAGGCTTTCACTTCTCTTCACAAAGATTGAATGGTTATGGGTCTGAATATATAACTGCTATATCCTACCACCATCTGAATGGTTATGGGTCTGAATTAATAACTGCTATAGTCTACCACCATCTGAATGGTTATGGGTCTGAATGGTTCTGGGTCTGAATTAATAACTGCTATAGCCTACCACCATCTGAATGGTTATGGGTCTGAATGGTTCTGGGTCTGAATTAATAACTGCTATAGCCTACCACCATCTGAATGGTTATGGGTCTGAATTAATAACTGCTATAGCCTACCACCATCTGAATGGTTATGGGTCTGAATGGTTATGGGTCTGAATTAATAACTGCTATAGTCTACCACCATCTGAATGGTTATGGGTCTGAATTATTAACTGCTATAGCCTACCACCATCTAAATGGTTATGGGTCTGAATGGTTCTGGGTCTGAATTAATAACTGCTATAGTCTACCACCATCTGAATGGTTATGGGTCTGAATTAATAACTGCTATAGCCTACCACCATCTGAATGGTTATGGGTCTGAATTAATAACTGCTATAGTCTACCACCATCTGAATGGTTATTGGTCTGAATTAATAACTGCTATAGTCTACCACCATCTGAATGGTTATGGGTCTGAATTAATAACTGCTATATCCTACCACCATCTGAATGGTTATTGGTCTGAATGGTTATGGGTCTGAATTAATAACTGCTATAGTCTACCACCATCTGAATGGTTATGGGTCTGAATGGTTATGGGTCTGAATTAATAACTGCTATAGCCTACCACCATCTGAATGGTTATGGGTCTGAATTAATAACTGCTATATCCTACCACCATCTGAATGGTTATTGGTCTGAATGGTTATGGGTCTGAATTAATAACTGCTATATCCTACCACCATCTGAATGGTTATTGGTCTGAATGGTTATGGGTCTGAATTAATAACTGCTATAGTCTACCACCATCTGAATGGTTATGGGTCTGAATTAATAACTGCTATATCCTACCACCATCTGAATGGTTATTGGTCTGAATGGTTATGGGTCTGAATTAATAACTGCTATAGCCTACCACCATCTGAATGGTTATGGGTCTGAATGGTTATGGGTCTGAATTAATAACTGCTATAGCCTACCACCATCTGAATGGTTATTGGTCTGAATTAATAACTGATATAGTCTACCACCATCTGAATGGTTATGGGTCTGAATGGTTATGGGTCTGAATTAATAACTGCTATAGCCTACCACCATCTGAATGGTTATGGGTCTGAATTAATAACTGCTATAGTCTACCACCATCTGAATGGTTATGGGTCTGAATTAATAACTGCTATAGTCTACCACCATCTGAATGGTTATTGGTCTGAATTAATAACTGCTATAGTCTACCACCATCTGAATGGTTATGGGTCTGAATTAATAACTGCTATAGTCTACCACCATCTGAATGGTTATGGGTCTGAATTAATAACTGCTATATCCTACCACCATCTGAATGGTTATGGGTCTGAATGGTTATGGGTCTGAATTAATAACTGCTATAGTCTACCACCATCTGAATGGTTATGGGTCTGAATGGTTATGGGTCTGAATTAATAACTGATATAGCCTACCACCATCTGAATGGTTATGGGTCTGAATTAATAACTGCTATAGTCTACCACCATCTGAATGGTTATGGGTCTGAATGGTTCTGGGTCTGAATTAATAACTGCTATAGCCTACCACCATCTGAATGGTTATGGGTCTGAATTAATAACTGCTATAGTCTACCACCATCTGAATGGTTATGGGTCTGAATTAATAACTGCTATAGTCTACCACCATCTGAATGGTTATGGGTCTGAATTAATAACTGCTATAGTCTACCACCATCTGAATGGTTATGGGTCTGAATTAATAACTGCTATAGCCTACCACCATCTGAATGGTTATGGGTCTGAATTAATAACTGCTATAGTCTACCACCATCTGAATGGTTATTGGTCTGAATTAATAACTGCTATAGCCTACCACCATCTGAATGGTTATGGGTCTGAATTAATAACTGCTAAAGTCTACCACCATCTGAATGGTTATGGGTCTGAATTAATAACTGCTATAGCCTACCACCATCTGAATGGTTATGGGTCTGAATTAATAACTGCTATAGCTTACCACCATCTGAATGGTTATGGGTCTGAATTAATAACTGCTATAGCCTACCACCATCTGAATGGTTATGGGTCTGAATTAATAACTGCTATAGTCTACCACCATCTGAATGGTTATGGGTCTGAATTAATAACTGCTATAGTCTACCACCATCTGAATGGTTATGGGTCTGAATTAATAACTGCTATAGTTTACCACCATCTGAATGGTTATGGGTCTGAATGGTTATGGGTCTGAATTAATAACTGCTATAGCCTACCACCATCTGAATGGTTATGGGTCTGAATTAATAACTGCTATAGTCTACCACCATCTGAATGGTTCTGGGTCTGAATGGTTCTGGGTCTGAATTAATAACTGCTATAGTCTACCACCATCTAAATGGTTATGGGTCTGAATTAATAACTGCTATAGCCTACCACCATCTGAATGGTTATGGGTCTGAATTAATAACTGCTATAGCCTACCACCATCAGAATGGTTATGGGTCTGAATTAATAACTGCTATAGTCTATCACCATCTGAATGGTTATGGGTCTGAATTAATAACTGCTATAGTCTACCACCATCAGATTTAATCAATAAAAATGTATGATGTCCAGCAAGCTATTCTAGTCTAGCTTTTGCTGCATGGGACTCCAAGCATTTTTTTTAAGGAGAGGCCAGTGGAGCACAGGTACAGTCTGTGCGTATTACCAGAGGCTATCAGTTAGAAACTTAATATGCATAACCCATCATGAATGAGCTAAATATCAGGCTAATACTGCATTGAATGTATTACCTGAAAGAGGTAGGCTAGGACATCTATATATAGGAATATATATCAATCTAGAACAGGGTTATCTATTTTGGATGCAATTTGAATAGTGTTGATGGGGAGAGAGAGTCTGCGAGAGAGAAGCGTGTACATGCACTGATTAAAAACAACGATATTCAAGTGTTTAGGCTGTTTTAAAACTCAACAGCTGTAATACATTTTTTTATTTACAATTAAAAACAAGGTGACCCCCAAAAGCCAGATGGAGATGTGTAAATGATGTTACTGTAGCATAGACTATAACTTACTGCGCTCCATACTGAGATGGGTCTGTCTCCACCCTGAGCGATGATTCATCATGCAGAGGCCGTAGAGAAGCCATATTTAGCCATGGCATATAATTTAACAGTTCAATTTCACGCCATGCTCTTCCTATAAATCATTTATTATAATTTACCGCTTTCTCTCAGTTAGGTATCCCGGGAGTGGTTTTGCGGGAGGTAAACCCCTGGTAAATCTCGGTAACCCTGTTCCCCCCGCCATTCAACCCTAGCGTAGCCTACTGCCTTGTACGCATTGCTGTGCTTTTAATGTGAAGAAATACTGGTTTATCAACATTTGAAGCTAAATGTTCTGATCTGTTGCATCGGACTTAATGCTTTTTAATGTTCATTTAATGTAGCCAAGGCCTACTGGTTGTATACATTTGGGATCTATCCTCTATCCACAACTATCCCAGAAATAGGTCACGTTTTTTTTCTCTCGACAAGCTGACCAAAAGAGTAGATCAACTTTTCTACTAACGGGGGAATAGTAGATTGACATAGGCTAGTGATGTCGCTGTCCGTTACTTGTCTTGTTGACCGAGGGAAAGTAAATGGGGTCCGTCAGTCTAACGTCTTCAGTGCAGAATCAGAATTTGGTTAATGAGAAGGAACCGCACATCGGTCCATCCTGGGTTTGAATGTTCTGTTCATATAAATTACCATCATCCACTGCGGGTCGTCTCCCTAATCATGTTACACACCCGAAGGATGTGGGTCCGAAAAATTTCTCAAATGTCGGGTAAATTAAAATGCTGCCGGTCTAATGTCCGGCACCACATTTTACTAACGAAAACCCTGATATAGGGCCTCAGTCCTTTCGTGGTAGGTACTAGGTAGCCTGAGCGCCAGTGTGTTTGTGTTAACCAATTCCCTGTCACTCTTTGTCATGCCAGACATGTTCTCTTCAGCCTGACAAGGTCCTCAATGAAGTCAGCAATGGGCAAGAGCACAAACAGACCTGGGATCAGCCCACCTTTGTGGCTCGCTCTGTTGATCTGAGCACAAACAGACCTGGGATCAGCCCACCTTTGTGGCTCGCTCTATTGCTCTGAGCACAAACAGATCTGGGATCAGCCTACCTTTGTGGCTCGCTCTGTTGATCTGAGCACAAACCGATCCGGGATCAGCCCACCTTTGTGGCTCGCTCTGTTGATCTGAGCACAAACAGACCCGGGATCAGCCTACATTGGGTGGCTCTGTTGATCTAAGAATCAATGAGGAGAAAAGTCCTCCCTCCCTGGCTGGCAACTATAGCCAACAGCTTGACAGAGCGGTCTCCTTGGATTGTTTTGTGTAAAATAGCCTGGGGCTCACCACACACTTAGGAACTCTTTGAATTATTAATTTGAGAGAGAGAGAGGGGGAGGGGGGGAGAGAGTGAGAGAGGGAGGGGGAGAGAGAATGCTGTGTCTATAAGTCATTCTTTACAAGGATGTGTGGGTTTTCATATTCACTTTATCTTGTAAGAATAAAGAACTTTCACTGCAGGCTCGTTGGTATGTTGAAGAATTGTTCATAGAACATTGAATAGAATAGAACAGAATATAATACTCATAGAACATTGAATAGAATATAATAGAACAGAATATAATACCCATAGAATAGAACAGAACAGAATATAATACCCATAGAATAGAACAGAATATAATACCCATAGAATAGAATAGAATATAATACCCATAGAATAGAATAGAATATAATACCCATAGAACATTGAATAGAATAGAATAGAACAGAATATAATACCCATATAATAGAACAGGATATAATACCCATATAATAGAACAGGATATAATACCCATAGAATAGAACAGAATATAATACCCATAGAATAGAACAGAATATAATACCCATAGAATAGAACAGAATATAATACCCATAGAATAGAACAGAATATAATACCCATAGAATAGAACAGAATATAATACCCATAGAACAGAACAGAATATAATACCCATAGAATAGAACAGAATATAATACTCATAGAATAGAACAGGATATAATACCCATAGAATAGAACATAATATAATACCCATAGAATAGAACAGAATATAATACCCATAGAATAGAACAGAATATAATACCCATAGAATAGAACAGAATATAATACTCATAGAATAGAACAGAATATAATACCCATATAATAGAACAGAATATAATACCCATAGAATAGAACAGAATATAATACCCATAGAATAGAACAGAATATAATACCCATAGAATAGAACATAATATAATACCCATAGAATAGAACAGAACAGAATATAATACCCATAGAATAGAACAGAATATAATACCCATAGAATAGAACAGAATATAATACCCATAGAACAGAACAGAATATAATACCCATAGAATAGAACAGAATATAATACTCATAGAATAGAACAGGATATAATACCCATAGAATAGAACATAATGTAATACCCATAGAATAGAACAGAATATAATACCCATATAATAGAACAGAATATAATTCCCATAGAATAGAACAGAATATAATACTCATAGAATAGAACAGAATATAATACCCATATAATAGAACAGAATATAATACCCATAGAATAGAACAGAATATAATACTCATAGAATAGAACAGGATATAATACCCATAGAATAGAACAGAATATAATACTCATATAATAGAACAGAACAGAATATAATACCCATAGAATAGAACAGAATATAATACCCATAGAATAGAACAGAATATAATACCCATAGAACAGAACAGAATATAATACCCATAGAATAGAACAGAATATAATACTCATAGAATAGAACAGGATATAATACCCATAGAACAGAACAAAACATAATACCCATATAATAGAACAGAATATTCAGTGCCTTGCGAAAGTATTCGGCCCCCTTGAACTTTGCGACCTTTTGCCACATTTCAGGCTTCAAACATAAAAATATAAAACTGTATTTTTTTGTGAAGAATCAACAACAAGTGGGACACAATCATGAAATGGAACGACATTTATTGGATATTTCAAACTTTTTTAACAAATCAAAAACTGAAAAATTGGGCGTGCAAAATTATTCAGCCCCTTTACTTTCAGTGCAGCAAACTCTCTCCAGAAGTTCAGTGAGGATCTCTGAATGATCCAATGTTGACCTAAATGACTAATGATGATAAATACAATCCACCTGTGTGTAATCAAGTCTCCGTATAAATGCACCTGCACTGTGATAGTCTCAGAGGTCCGTTAAAAGCGCAGAGAGCATCATGAAGAACAAGGAACACACCAGGCAGGTCCGAGATACTGTTGTGAAGAAGTTTAAAGCCGGATTTGGATACAAAAAGATTTCCCAAGCTTTAAACATCCCAAGGAGCACTGTGCAAGCGATAATATTGAAATGGAAGGAGTATCAGACCACTGCAAATCTACCAAGACCTGGCCGTCCCTCTAAACTTTCAGCTCATACAAGGAGAAGACTGATCAGAGATGCAGCCAAGAGGCCCATGATCACTCTGGATGAACTGCAGAGATCTACAGCTGAGGTGGGAGACTCTGTCCATAGGACAACAATCAGTTGTATATTGCACAAATCTGGCCTTTATGGAAGAGTGGCAAGAAGAAAGCCATTTCTTAAAGATATCCATAAAAAGTGTTGTTTAAAGTTTGCCACAAGCCACCTGGGAGACACACCAAACATGTGGAAGAAGGTGCTCTGGTCAGATGAAACCAAAATTGAACTTTTTGGCAACAATGCAAAACGTTATGTTTGGCGTAAAAGCAACACAGCTGAACACACCATCCCCACTGTCAAACATGGTGGTGGCAGCATCATGGTTTGGGCCTGCTTTTCTTCAGGAGGGACAGGGAAGATGGTTACAATTGATGGGAAGATGGATAGAGCCAAATACAGGACCATTCTGGAAGAAAACCTGATAGAGTCTGCAAAAGACCTGAGACTGGGACGGAGATTTGTCTTCCAACAAGATAATGATCCAAAACATAAAGCAAAATCTACAATGGAATGGTTCAAAAATAAACATATCCAGGTGTTAGAATGGCCAAGTCAAAGTCCAGACCTGAATCCAATCGAGAATCTGTGGAAAGAACTGAAAACTGCTGTTCACAAATGCTCTCCATCCAACCTCCCTGAGCTCGAGCTCTTTTGCAAGGAGGAATGGGAAAAAATTTCAGTCTCTCGATGTGCAAAACTGATAGAGACATACCCCAAGCGACTTACAGCTGTAATCGCAGCAAAAGGTGGCGCTACAAAGTATTAACTTAAGGGGGCTGAATAATTTTGCACGCCCAATTTTTCAGTTTTTGATTTGTTAAAAAAGTTTGAAATATCCAACAAATGTCGTTCCACTTCATGATTGTGTCCCACTTGTTGTTGATTCTTCACAAAAAAATACAGTTTTATATCTTTATGTTTGAAGCCTGAAATGTGGCAAAACGTCGCAAAGTTCAAGGGGGCTGAATACTTTCGCAAGGCACTGTAATACCCATAGAACAGAACAGAATATAATTCCCATAGAATAGAACAGAATATAATACCCATAGAATAGAACAGAATATAATACCCATAGAACAGAACAGAATGTAATACCCATAGAACAGAACAGAATATAATACCCATAGAATAGAACAGAATATAATACCCATATAATAGAACAGAACATAATACCCATAGAACAGAATATAATATAATACCCATATAATAGAACAGAACATAATACCCATAGAATAGAACAGAATATAATACCCATATAATAGAACAGAATATAATACCCATAGAATAGAACAGAACAGAATATAATACCCATAGAATATAACTTGGCATATACTGTAAGTACACAATGAGTATACCTTCCTAATATTGAGTTGCATCCCCCATTTCTGCCCTCAGAACCGCCTCAATTCGTCAGGGAATGGACTCGAATGAGTTCCGTAGGGATGCTGGCCCATGTTGACTCCAATGCTTCCCACAGTTGTGTCAAGTCGGCTGGATGTCCTTTGGGTGGTGGACCATTCTTGATACACACGGGAAAAAACTGTTCAGCGTGAAGAACCCAGCAGCGTTGCAGTTCTTGACACAAACCGGTGCGCCTGGCACCTACTACCACACCCCGTTCAAATGGCACTTAAATCTTTTGTCTTGCCCATTCACTCTCTAAATGGCACACATACACAATCCAAAAATCCTTATTTAACCTGTCTCTTCCCCATTCATCCACACTGATTGAAGTGGATTTAATAAGTGACGTCGATGAGGGATCACAGCTTTCACCTGGATTCACCTGGTCAGTCTATGTCATGGAAAGAGTAGGCGTTCTCAACGTTTTGTCCACTCAGTGTTTATGTATCATAGTAACAGCTTGGTTCTGCACTGCCACTAGGGGGGGGGGTGTTCTTAATGTTTTGTCCACTCAGTGTTTATGTATCATAGTAACAGCTTGGTTCTGCACTGCCACTAGGGGGGGGGGGGGGGGGGGGTGTTCTTAATGTTTTGTTCACTCAGTGTTTAATATGTATAGGGAAATTGTCATGTTCCACAGTATTGTTATGTAGAGGTAATGACATTTAGATGGCTTTATTTGTCCCCCAGAGCATCTGGAGACCAACAGGTTTGTTGTAGCCTATGTGAAGATTTTATTTTGCAAAGCGTCATTGTCTAGGTATCCCACTCAGTTAGTTTCAGTAGAATAGGACACAAAACACTTGATGCTCTCTTTCTCATTCTCAGTCTCTCCCTCTCTCTGTCTCTCTCTCTGTCTCCATGTCAGTCTCTCTCTCAGTCTCTCTCTGTCAGTCTCTCTTTCAGTCTCTCTCTGTCTGTCTCTCTCTGGCTCTCTCTCTCTGTCTGTCTCTCTCTGTCTCTCTCTCTCAGTCTCTCTCTGTCAGTATCTCTCTGTCTGTCTCTCTGTCTGTCTCTCTCTGGCTCTGTCTGTCTCTCTCTTTGTCTATTTCAGTCTCTCTCTCAGACTCTCTCTCTTTCAACCCTTCACTATTTCTCCCCTTCACTCTCTCTCCTTCACTCAGTCCTTCACTCTCTCTCTTTAACTCAGTCCTTCACTCTCTCCCCTTCACTATCTCTCCTTCACTCAGTCCTTCACTCTCTCTCTTTATTAACTCAGTCCTTCACTCTCTCCCCTTCACTCTCTCTCCTTCACTCAGTCCTTCACTCTCTCCCCTTCACTCTCTCCTTCACTCAGTCCTTCACTCTCTCTCTTTAACTCAGTCCTTCACTATCTCCCCTTCACTCTCTCTCCTTCACTCAGTCCTTCACTCTTTCTCTTTAACTCAGTCCTTCACTCTCTCTCTATCCTTCTCACACCTTTTTACCTCATGGTGAGCTCTTAATTAAAATTGACCATAGACTCAAAGAGCATTAAACATTAACATTTTAGTAGCAACATGAGATTTTTCTGTTAAAGTTTCCATTTCAGCTGCAGACAGGCATTAATGTATTCTTGTGATCAGTAGGGAGGAAAAATATTCCTGTCTGTCTGGTTAGTGAAAATAACTGCTCTTCATCTGGCTAGCTGGTTTGGCTATTCATTCAGTGGTGGAAAACACTTTCTCTATTGTAGTTATGAGAACTAAAAGCACTGACCTTTTGTTGTGGGTGGTGTTGTGTTTTGTCTTTTGTGTGTGTTTCGTCCACCCTAGTAGTGCTCTATAAAGAGTCACATAGACACCGTTCCTTATGCTGCCGAGCCATAATGATGTGATAATATTACAGGTAGGAAACACTATAGAATCAACTGTGTCTTATGTTTTTATTGATGTTGCTCAGTTCTGGAGTCCCCACCACACCACCAGGTATCTACTGTTATAGCCACTTCCCCACCACACCACCAGGTATCTACTGTTGTAGCCAATTCCCCCCCACACCACCAGGTATCTAATGTTGTAGCCACTTCCCCACCACACCACCAGGTATCTACTGTTGTAGCCACTTCCCCCCACACCACCAGGTATCTACTGTTGTAGCCACTTCCCTCTACACCACCAGGTATCTACTGTTGTAGCCACTTCCCCCCTACACCACCAGGTATCTACTGTTGTAGCCACTTCCCCCCCACACCACCAGGTATCTAATGTTGTAGCCACTTCCCCACCACACCACCAGGTATCTACTGTTGTAGCCACTTCCCCCCCACACCACCAGGTATCTAATGTTGTAGCCACTTCCCCCTACACCACCAGGTATCTACTGTTGTAGCCACTTCCCCTTTACTCCACCAGGTATCTACTGTTGTAGCCACTTCCCCTCTACTCCACCAGGTATCTACTGTTGTAGCCACTTCCACCCCACACCACCAGGTAACTACTGTTGTAACCACTTCCCCCCACACCACCAGGTATCTACTGTTGTAGCCACTTCCCCTTTACTCCACCAGGTATCTACTGTTGTAGCCACTCCCCCCACACCACCAGGTATCTACTGTTGTAGCCACTTCCCCCCCCACACCACCAGGTATCTACTGTTGTAACCACTTCCCCCCCACACCACCAGGTATCTACTGTTGTAGCCACTTCCCCCCCCCCCCACACCACCAGGTATCTACTGTTGTAACCACTTCCCCCCCACACCACCAGGTATCTAATGTTGTAGCCACTTCCCCACCACACCACCAGGTATCTACTGTTGTAACCACTTCCCCCCCACACCACCAGGTATCTAATGTTGTAGCCACTTCCCCACCACACCACCAGGTATCTACTGTTGTAGCCACTTCCCCCCCACACCACCAGGTATCTAATGTTGTAGCCACTTCCCCCTACACCACCAGGTATCTACTGTTGTAGCCACTTCCCCTTTACTCCACCAGGTATCTACTGTTGTAGCCACTTCCCCACCACACCACCAGGTATCTACTGTTGTAGCCACTTCCCCCCCACACCACCAGGTATCTAATGTTGTAGCCACTTCCCCCTACACCACCAAGTATCTACTGTTGTAGCCACTTCCCCTTTACTCCACCAGGTATCTACTGTTGTAGCCACTTCCCCTCTACTCCACCAGGTATCTACTGTTGTAGCCACTTCCACCCCACACCACCAGGTATCTACTGTTGTAACCACTTCCCCCCACACCACCAGGTATCTACTGTTGTAGCCACTTCCCCCCCACACCACCAGGTATCTAATGTTGTTGCCACTTCCCCCCCACACCACCAGGTATCTACTGTTGTATTCACTTCCCCTCCACACCACCAGGTATCTACTGTTGTAGCCACTCCCCCCACACCACCAGGTATCTACTGTTGTAGCCACTTCCCCCCCACCACACCAGCAGGTATCTACTGTTGTAACCACTTCCCCCCCATACCACCAGGTATCTACGATTGTAGCCACTCCCCCCCCCCCCCCACTCCACCAGGTATCTACTGTTGTAGCCACTTCCCCCTACACCACCAGGTATCTACTGTTGTAGCCACTTCCCCGCCACACCACGATGTATGTACTGTTGTAGCCACTTCCCCCCCACACCACCAGGTATCTACTGTTGTAGCCACTTCCCCCCACACCACCAGGTATCTACTGTTGTAGCCACTTCCCTCTACACCACCAGGTATCTACTGTTGTAGCCACTTCCCCCCTACACCACCAGGTAACTACTGTTGTAGCCACCTCCCCCCCACACCACCAGGTATCTACTGTTGTAGCAACTCCCGCCCCACCACCAGGTATCTACTGTCGTAGCCACTCCCCCCCACACCACAAGGTATCTACAGTTGTAGCCACTTCCCCCTAAACCACCAGGTATCTACTGTTGTAGCCACTTCCCTCTACACCACCAGGTATCTACTGTTGTAGCCACTTCCCCCCCACACCACCAGGTATCTACTGTTGAAGCCACTTCCCCCCCCCCCCCCACACCACCAGGTATCTACTGTTGTAGCAACTCCCGCCCCACCACCAGGTATCTACTGTCGTAGCCACTCCCCCCCACCACAAGGTATCTACAGTTGTAGCCACTTCCCCCTAAACCACCAGGTATCTACTGTTGTACCCACTTCCCTCTACACCACCTGGTATCTACTGTCGTAGCCACTTCCCCCCACACCACCAGGTATCTACTGTTGTAGCCACTTCCGCTCCCATGCCACCAGGTATCTACTGTTGTAGCCACTTCCCACTACACCACCAGGTATCTACTGTTGTAGCCACACCCCTCCACCACCAGGTATCTATTGTTGTAGCCACACCCCCCACCATGTATCTATGGTTGTAGCCACACCCCCCCACCACCAGGGATCTATTGTTGTAGCCACACCCCCCACCAGGTATCTATTGTTTTAGCCAGTCCCCACCACCACCAGGTATCTACTGTTGTAGCCACACCCCTCCACCACCAGGTATCTATTGTTGTAGCCACACCCCCCCACCATGTATCTATGGTTGTAGCCACACCCCCCCACCACCAGGTATCTATTGTTGTAACCACACACCCCCACCACCAGGTATCTACTGTTGTAGCCACACCCCCCCACCACCTCACCACCAGGTATCTACTGTTGTAGCAACACCCCTCCACCACCAGGTATCTACTGTTGTAGCCACACCCCCCCACCACCAGGTATCTATTGTTGTAACCACACCCCCCGACCACCAGGTATCTACTGTTGTAGCCACACCCTCCACCATGTATCTATGGTTGTAGCCACACCCCCCCCCCCCCCCCCCCCCCCACCACCAGGGATCTATTGTTGTAGCCACACCCCCCACCAGGTATCTATTGTTGTAGCCAGTCCCCACCCCCCACCACCAGGTATCTATTGTTGTAGCCACTCCGCCCAGCACCAGTTATCTACTGTTGTAGCCACACCCCTCCACCACCAGGTATCTATTGTTGTAGCCACACCCCCCCACCACCATGTATCTACTGTTGTAGCCACACCCCCCCCACCACCACCATGTATCTACCAGGTATCTATTGTTGTAGCCACCCCCCTCCCACACCACCAGGTATCTGCTGTTGTAGCCACTCCCCCCCCCACACCACCAGGTATCTACTGTTGTAGCCACTCCCCCCCCCCCCCACACACCACCAGGTATCTATTGTTGTAGCCACCCCCCCCCCCCCCACACAACCAGGTATCTATTGTTGTAGCCACACACCCCCCACACACACCACCAGGTATCTATTGTTGTAGCCACACCCCCCCCCCCCACCACCAGGTATACTACTGCTGCAACTTCTCACTGTGCCCGCCAGCCCCAGTCATTCTTCTCTCTAAAGGTCAAACCTCATATTACAAAGGTTGACCTTTGTCAAAGGACATTTCATTAAATGTTGATACGTTTGTTTCTTGAGCGTTAAGGGGGTTTCACTGCCAATGTCTGACTTACTGTGTAAAGTGTGTATTTTGTCACATTACAGTTTACAGATTTTCAGAAAGGCTGCATCCACAAACACAGTGCCTTCGTAAAGTATTCAGACCCCTAGACTTTTTCCACATTCTGTTACCTTACAGCCTTATTTTAGAATCGATTCAACATATACAATATTCAGCAATCTACACACAGTACCCCATAATGACAACATAATAACAGGTTTTTAGAAATGTTTGCAAATGTATTAAAAATAAAAACAGAAAAATATTAAAAATTAAAAATAAAAACAGAAATAACTTTCCATTTCCATAAGTATTCAGACCCTTTGCTATGAGACTCGAAATTGAGCTCAGGTGCATCCTGTTTCCATTGATCATCCTTGAGATGTGTCTACAACTTGATTGTAGTCCACCTGTGGTAAATTAAATTAATTGGACATTATTTAGAAAGGCACACACCTGTCTATATAAAGGTCCCACAGTTGACAGCGCATGTCAGAGCAAAAACCAAGCCATGGGGTCAAAGGAAATGTCCATAGATCTCCGAGACAGGATTGTGTCAATGCACAGATCTGGGGAAGGGTACCAAAACATTTCAACAGCTTTGAAAGTCCCCAAGAACACAGTGACCTCCATCATTCTTTAATGGAAGAAGTTTGGAACCACCAAGACTCCTCCTAGAGCTGGCCACCTGGCCAAACTGAGCAATCGGGGGAGAAGGGCCTTGGTCAGGAGGTGATCAAGAACCTGATGGTCACTCTGACAGAGCTCTAGAGTTACTCTGTTGAGATGGGAGAACCATCTCTGCAGCACTCCACCACTCAGGCCTTTATGGTAGATTGGCCAGACGGAAGCCACTCCTCAGTAAAAGGCACATGACAGCCCGCTTGGAGTTTGCCAAGAGGCACCTAAAGGACTCTCAGACCATGAGAAACAAGATTCTCTGGTCTGATGAAACCAAGATTGAACTCTTTGGCCTGAATGCCAAGCGTCACGTCTGGAGGAAACCTGGCACCATGGTGGTGGCAGGATCATGCTGTGGGAAGTTTTTCAGCAGAACGGACTGGGAGACTAGTCAGGATCGAGGGAAAGATAAACGGAGCAAAGTACAGAGAGATTCTTGATGAAAACCTGCTCCAGAGCCCTCAGGACCTCAGACTGGGGTGAAGGTTCACCCTTCCAACAGGACAACGACCCTAAACACACAGCCAAGACAATGCAGGGGTGGCTACAGGACAAGTTTCTGAATGTCCATTAGTGGCCTCGCCAGAGGCCGGACATAAACCTGATTGAACATCTCTGGAGAGACCTGAAAATAGCTGTGCTGCGAAGTTCCCCATCCAACCTGACAGAGCTTGAGAGGATCTACAGAGAAGAATGGGAGAAACTCCCCAAATACAGGGAGTTTTGGGGTATTGTGATGTCATTATGGGGTATATTGATGAGGAAAAACAATTGAATCAATTTAAGAATAAGGATGTAACGTAACAAAATGTGGAAAAGTCAAGGAGGGTGAATACTTTCCAAAATGCAGGTACCTTGTGGCTTAGGTCATAGTATTGGTTGGTATTTGGGACACATTGCGTTTTCTTCATTATACTGCTAATTGAAACCCATTGGCCTTCTTCTTGTTTCAGATCTTCACCCGTTATGGGAAATGCTACACGTTCAACTCTGGCCAAGATAACCGCCCGCTGCTGGTGACCATGAAGGGAGGGATGGGTAACGGCCTAGAGCTGATGTTGGATATACAACAGGATGAATACCTGCCAGTCTGGGGAGAAACAGGTGAGCCGGAAGGGAGAGAGAGAGTGTTTGTGAACGTGAAACCACTTCAGAAGAATCAACAGAGATCAAACATTAGCTACTTGCTAAGGAAGAGAAACAGATAGACAGGTAAGCAAGCTAGTCCATGTAGAATTTATTTTCAAACTCTCAGTTTCGGATCAACTCGGATCAACTCAACGAATCTGTTTTAAAATAAAAGAACAACTTCTCAAAAAAACTATCTTTGATATTTCCAAGAGAGATAATAGCCTTGGAGAGAGATCAGAATCTTCACACTGCACTTTTGTTCCTCGTCCATATGAATCTAGCTCTATCTGCAAAATTCATACTCCACACGGTTGGAACACAATTGCGGTGAAAATGGTACATTATCGACTCTTTTAAATCAAGTTGGGATGGGGGTCGAATTATCGAATGCTTATTCATTGTCATATAATTGTATCTCTCGTCGGGAACGCTTGTTTTCTGCATGAATCAAATGAAAGAATATGGAGGTAGTCAGATGAAAATCAATACAGCGCTTCTCTCTGCAACGGTATGTAGACGTAGTGTCTTGTGTGGAAAGGCCTTTCATTCGTCCTCAAAGGGACTATCTGGGAATATGTCTAATGGTCATTTCAATTCTTGATATCTACCCAGCTGATTACCAAAAACAACTGCTGGGGAAGAAAATCTCATCTCATTACCGTAGTTTTAAGTCAGAGGCTGCAAAAGTCTTCAGTGTGAGTATGTAGAATTCAACACATCCATACAGTAGCGATTTGCATTTTCTACGTCCATTCTCCATTGGTATTCCAATATTGAGGCCAAATATAAATGTTTTTTACATTATTATGGTGACATTGAAGTGACAGAATATATACAAATACTTAATTTGTTACTACTTTAATACACATATAAATTAATTTGTCCCAATACTTTTGGTCCACTAAAATGCGGGGACTATGTTCAGAAAGTGCTGTAATTTCTAAATAGATGAAAATTCCCTTTTAAAATAAAGCTGACTGTCTGCACTTTAACCTGATAGTCTGGTTAACCTGATTGTATAATTTCAAACCCAAAGTGCTGGAGTACAGAGCCAAAAACATGTCCCCAATACTTTTGGAGCTGTACTGTATCTGTACATTTCCCATCCTGCACTGCTGTACGTTGGTACCCAGCTCAAGGCCCTGGTGCGTTCCCTTGGCAATGACTCAAATGCCTCTGTATCCTTCCTCAAGAAGAGCAACGACTTTCTGATGCTCTCTTCTTTATCAGAGGCTCACACGGCCTCCGGCTGTAATTGAAAAGAGAGAGAGAGAGAGACTGGTAATGAGAGAGAGAGAGAAAGAGAGAGGATATTGGTAATGAGAGAGAGAGAGAGAGAGAGAGAGAGGATACTGGTAATGAGAGAGAGAGAGAGAGAGAGAGAGGATACTGGTAATGAGAGAGAGAGAAAGAGAGAGAGAGAGAGACTCGTACATTTCCTCAATGAAAACAATGTACTGAGCAAATGTCAAATTGGCTTTTTACCAAATTACCGTACAACAGACCACGTATTCACCCTGCACACCCTAATTGACAACCAAACAAACCAAAACAAAGGCAAAGCCTTCTCATGCTTTGTTGATTTCAAAAAAAGCCTTCGACTCAATTTGGCATGAGGGTCTGCTATACAAATTGATGGAAAGAGGTAGAACACCAAATAATGTATGCAGATCAGAATTAGGCCGATACCCACTAATTATCAAAATCCACAGGAGAGCCGTTAAATTCTACAACCACCTCAAAGGAAGCGATTACCAAACCTTCCATAACAAAGCCATCACCTACAGAGAGATGAACCTGGAGGGAGACCCCCCTCTGGCAGCTGGTATAGGGGACTCTGCGCACAAACACAAACAGACCCCACAGAGCCCCAGGACACCAACACAATTAGACCCAACCGAATCATGAGAAAACAAAAAGATAATTACTTGACACATTGGAAAGAATCAACAACAAAAGAGCAAACTGGAATGCTTTTTGGCCCTAAACCGAGAGTACACCATGGCAGACTACCTGACCACTGACTGACCCAAACTTAAGGAAAGCTTTGACTATGTACAGACTCAGTGAGCATAGCCTTGCTATTGAGAAAGGCCGCCGTAGGCAGACATGGCTCTCAAGAGAAGACAAGCTATGTGCACACTGCCCACAAAATGAGGTGGAAACTGAGCTGCACTTCCTAACCTCCTGTCCAATGTATGACCATAGAGACACATATTTCCCTCAGATAAAACCCATAAAGAATTTGAAAACAAACCCAATTTTGATAAACTCCCATATCTACTGGGTGAAATCCCAGTAGCAATATTTGTGACCTGTTGCCACAAGGGCAACCAGTGAAGCACAAACGCCATTGTAAATACAACCCATATTTATTTTCACTTTTGTATATTATCTACCTCACTTGCTTTGGCAATATTAACACATGTTTCCCATGCCAATAAAGCCCCTTGAATTGAGAGAGGGACAGAGAGGGTACTGGGAGAGAGAGAGAGAGAGAAACGGCTGTTGGAAGGAGAGGACCAAGATGCATCATAAATATGATTTTTATTAAACTGAACACTGAAATAGCAAAAAAAATAACAAAGAGAACAAACGAAAGAAACATTTCTGTCTGGTGCAGACACATAAACAGAAAACAACTACCCACAAAACACGGTTGGGAAAAGGCTGCCTAAGTATGGTTCTCAATCAGAGACAACGATAGACAGCTGCCTCTGATTGAGAACCACACCCCCCCCCCCCTCCTCCCCTTTAAAAAACAATATCCCTGTGCTGCATACTCAACTTGCACTCAACATCAAACATCACAATAACCAAAACCTCACCACTTCTACAACCGTATATCCAACCTATCTTCCCCAGCTGTACAGGCAGCAACCCCCCTCCCGACACACCATATCTCATAAAACACTGTTTATCATTTTATACAACTCAAATTCTACCCTAAGGCGCGCAGAGACCATCCCATTAAATAATAGTAAAGGGTCTGTTATCCCCCAACCTTTGACCCTGTTCCTCCTTGTTAGCCAAATAGCCAACTTTGCCTGAGCAAACAGCAAATTCAACAAAACACATTTGGCTTTTTCCTTATTCGAATACCTGTACACCATTATAAACATCCCGACAGTAAACTCCACCCACAACCTCTCACACAGACATTCCAACAAAGACATTAATGGCCTTAACCTGGCGCACACAGCAAACACGATGCACAGTTTCACTAACGACACAGAAAGGACACCCCTGTCCGACTCCCGGTTCAACCCGTGCCAACCAGCTATTAGTGGCCAGGGCTCCATGTTCCTCGCCTTAATGCAAAGGTTGTGGAGGGCTTTACCTCCCACCCCCTCAAACTCCCCCAAGCTCAGAGTGTTAAAGTCCAACAAGTCCTCCCCCAGTCTCTGCCGTCACCTGCAGTGGTGTAAGAATGGCGCCGGCGGAAAAGGCTGCCATTTCACATGCTCTTAACCAACTTTGCTATTTTGTTCATTTTTTTTGCGTTGTTTGTAACTTATTTTTTATTTTGTACATAATGTTGCTGCTACCATCTTTTTATGACCGAAAATCATTTCTGGACATCAAAACAGCGATTTCTCACCTCGAACTGGATGAAGATCTTTTTTTTAACGAGTCAGACGTGAAGGAACTGGCCCAAATCCCCGTCATTTGCGTGAAGAAAATACAGAGAAGAAGTGGGCGGAGGTTGGGCTGCCTTCTGAGAATTCGTTCTGCGAGGGATTAAACCTCCACTATCATCCATTCTATTGGCCAACGTGCAATCACTGGAGAATAAAATGGATGATATACGATCAAGACTATCCTAACAACGGGACATTAACTTCTTCGATATAGGGGGCGCTCTTTTAATTTTGGGATAAAAAAACGTTCCCGTTTTAAACAAGATATTTTGTCACGAAAAGATGCTCGACTATGCATATAATCGACAGCTTTGGAAAGAAAACACTCTGACGTTTCCAAATCTGCAAAGATATTATCTGTGAGTGCCACAGAACTGATGCTACAGGCGAAACCAAGATGAAATTTCAAACAGGAAATGCCCCAGATTTTGAATGCGCTGTGTTCCAATGTCTCCTTATATGGCTGTGAATGCACCAGGAATGAGCTTACACTTTCTGTCGTTTCCCCAAGGTGTCTGCAGCATTGTGGCGTATTTGTAGGCATATCATTGGAAGATTGACCATAAGAGACTACATTTACCAGGTGCTCGCTTGGTGTCCTCCGTTGCAATTATTGCGTAATCTCCATCTGCGTGTATTTTTCAATTTGCTTCAGAGGAGAAACCCAACTGCCACGAATGACTTATCATCGAATAGATATGTGAAAAACACCTTGAGGATTGATTCTAAACAACGTTTGCTATGTTTCTGTCGATATTATGGAGTTAATTTGGAAAAAAGCTCGGCGTTGTAATGACTGAATTTTGGGGGTTTTCTTAGCCCAACGTGATGAACAAAACGGAGCGATTTCTCCTACACAAATAATATTTTTGGAAAAACTGAACATTTGCTATCTAACTGAGAGTCTCCTCATTGAAAACATCCGAAGTTCTTCAAAGGTAAATTATTTTATTTGAATGCTTTTCTTGTTTTTGTGAAAATGTTGCCTGCTGAATGCTAGGCTTAATGCTATGCTAGCTATCAATACTCTTACACAAATGCTTGTGTAGCTATGGCTGAAAAGCATATTTTGAAAATCTGAGATGACAGTGTTGTTAACAAAAGGCTAAGCTTGTGAGCCAATATATTTATTTCATTTCATTTGCGATTTTCATGAATAGTTAACGTTGCGTTATGGTAATGAGCTTGAGGCTATGATTACGCTCCCGGATACGGGATTGCTCGTTGCTAGAGGTTAAAAACTGTAATATCTTATGTTTCACCGAGTCGTGGCTGAACGACTTCATGGATAATATAGAGCTGGCTGGCTTCTCCGTGCATCGGCAGGACAGAGCAGCTACGTCTGGTAAGATGAAGGGTGGGGTGTGTGTCTATTTGTCAATAACAGCTGGTGTGCGATGTCTACTATTAAATAATTATTGAGGTATTCCTCCCTTGAGGTTGAGTACCTTATGATAAGCAGTAGACCACACTATCAACCAAGAGAGTTCTCATCTATATTATTTGTAGCCATCTATTTACCACCACAAACCGATGCTGGCACTAAGACCTCACTCAACGAGCTGTATCAGGCCATAAGCAAACAAGAAATTGCTCATCCAGAAGCGGCGCTCCTAGTGGCCGGGGACTTTATTACAGGCAAACTTAAATCCATTTTACAAAAAATTTGGACTCATCAGACTAAAGGACAGATTTCCACCAGTCTAATGTCCATTGCTCGTGTTTCTTGGCCCAAGCAAGTCTCTTCTTCATATTGTTGTCCTTTAGTAGTGGTTTCTTTGCAGCAATTCGACCATGAAGGCGTGAATCACGCAGTTTCCTCTGAACAGTTGATGTTGAGATGTGTCTGTTACTTGAACTCTGTGAAGCATTTATTTGGGCTGCAATTTTTGAGACTGGTAACTCTAATGAATGTATCCTCTGCAGCAGAGGTAACTTTGGGTCTTCCTTTCCTATGGATGTCCTCATGAGAGCAAGTTTCATCATAGAGCTTGATGGTTTCTGCGACTAGACTTGAAGAAACATTCAAAGTTCTTGTCTTCAAGTAATGATAGACTGTCATTTCTCTTTGCTTATTTGAGCTGTTCTTGCTATAATATGGAATTGGTATTTTACCAAATTAGGCTATCTTCTGTATACCGCCCCTACCTTGTCACAACACAACTGATTGGCTCAGAAGGAAAGAAATTCCACAAATTAACTTTTAACAAGGCACACCTGTTAATTGAAATGCATTCCAGGTGATACCTCATGAAGCTGGTTGAGAGAATCCCAACAGTGTGCAAAGCTGTCATCAAGGAAAAGGGTGGCTTCTTTGGTGTGTCCAAACTTTTGACTGGTACTGCCAGTCTGCAGCAATCTCTGGAAAAATGGCACTAGAACATTCTGCAGCCTCACCCTACTGGACTCAGAAATCAAATGTCTGCTGCTTGCAGATGATCTGGTGCTTCTGTCCCCAACCAAGGAAGGCCTACAGTAGCACCTAGATGTTCTGCACAGATTCTGTCAGACTTGGACCCTGACAGTGAATCTCAGTAAGACAAAAAATAATGGTGTTTCAAAGAATTTCCAGTAGCCAAAACAACAAATACAAATTCTATCTAGACACTGTTGCCCTAGAGCACACAAAGAATTACACCTACCTCGGCCTAAACATCAACACCACAGGTAACTTCCACAAGGCTGTGAACTATCTAAGAGAGAAGGCAAGAAGGGCCTTCTATGCTGTCAAAAGGAACAGAAAATTTAACTAACATGCCCTCTATGGTTGTGAGGTCTGGGGTCCACTCACCAACCAAGAATTCACAAAATGGGACAAACACCCAAGTGAGAGACTGCATGCAGAATTCTGCAAAAAATGTAATTTGTGTACAATGCAAAAGCACAAACAATGCATGCAGAGCAGAATTAGGAAAAAATAAATAACAAATAAAAATAATAAATAATAATAATAATAATAATAAAAATAACCACTAGTTATCAAAATCCAGAAAAGAGTCATCCAAATTTCTACAACCACCTAAAAGGAAACGATTCCCACACATTCCACCACAAAGCCCTTACCTACAAAGAGATGAACCTAGAGAAGAGTCCCCTTGGCCAGAGTTCTCATCATTTGGTTGGGTCTGTTTATATCCTGGGGCTCTGTGGGGTATTTTTGTGTTTGTGAACAGAGCCCCAGGATAGAAACACATTTAGACCCAACCAAATGATGAGAAGGCAAAAAGATAACTATTTGACACATTGGAAATAATAACAAAAAAAACAGAGCAAATTGGAATGCTACCCGAAACCGAGAGTAGACCGTGGAAGAATACCTGACCACTGGGACTGACCCTAAATTAGGAAAATCCATGACTATGTACAGACTCAGTGATCATAGCCTTGCTATTGAGAAAGGCCGCTATAGGCAGACTTAGCTCTCAAGAGAAGACAGGCTATGTGCACACTGTCCACAAAATGAGGTGGAAACTGAGCTACACTTCCTAACCTCCTGACAAATGAATGACCACAATAGAGACGCATATTTCCCATAGACCCACAAATAATTTGAAAACAAATCAAACATTGATAAACTCCTGTCATGACGTTGGCCTGTTGGGGGAGGTTTATGACCCCCATAAATACCTTTCCCTTTTTCTCTCTCTCTACTCTATAGAGTTGACTCTTGGAAAGCCTTTGTTAACATAGAGTCTGGTAACATCAAAAGATGGGAAACGGAACCATATTTCGGTAATCCAATCAGTTGGAAATATGTGTTGGTACTTAATGAATATGATGTCAGATCAGTTGGCGTCTGAGACATGATTACTGATGATAGGACGACATAAACTGTATCTTGGAAAATCTACACATTCTAGTTAT
The DNA here is from genome assembly GCF_013265735.2 of Oncorhynchus mykiss. Lineage (NCBI taxonomy): Eukaryota > Metazoa > Chordata > Actinopteri > Salmoniformes > Salmonidae > Oncorhynchus > Oncorhynchus mykiss. The sequence goes on from NC_048581.1 coordinate 87,914,033, forward strand.
CAGATTCACATGGAATTGTTGTGCAATTTAAATGTTTAAACATGAAACTATTTGTGAAAAGATTAAATGTAATTTTAACTTCTTAATGAGAGAACGGTTTGTCATAAGAGTAAACCCTGCTCACTCAGAGGCCCCGTCCAATTGAACAGACATTGGTTGTAAACTATGAAACAAGCCCGTCTCTTCACCACGATATAAGCCAGTCCAACTTTCTGTCCAAGGACGTGAGGACTTGCGGTCCCTGCGTTAAAAGGACAAGATCACAGAACTAAGGCAACCTCAGTGTGAGCTCTGGTTGAATGACAAGAACTGAACAAAATTAGCATCGAATTTCAACGTGAAGATGACGATCAACACGCCGAAAGGATGAATTTTGACTATACCAGCCAGAATATAGCATGAGCTTAATGTATGGCAACTTGGTATGAACTTTGAACTCTTGTTCACTAAAGAAGTGATACCTCCAAGCCGATTGAGTTAGCCGCAGAAACTGTAAACTACGGCTCGGAGAGGACGGACAAAGGATTCATTCTACCACGCTCCAGTTCACCACTAGACATTCTTCAGAGGACAAGAGATCCATGCTGGACAACCCGGCCTTCTATCTACGACCAACCTACCGAAGCGCTGCTCAGAGTAAATATTTTTTTGCATTTTCCTTTTCCAAATGGGCGGTTATTTAGAATGCGTAAGATTCTGTATTTACGATAGCACAGCTTCTTCCTTTGTTCTTCAGTCCTCCCGCTCTTTCATTCAAGCCCAACCCCCACTCTTTGTGTAACCGGCTGTCATAACGGTTCAGTCCACCAGGGACGTTTTTCATGTATGACCAATCCTGTGAATGTGTAATTCTGTGTGATTGTTTAGTTATTTAGTAATTAAATAATTTAACCAAATTTTACATTGCTGATTCAACTTGTTAGCCAGAGTTTGTGAAGATAACCAAGAATTTACAACTTTCAGATGAGACTGAATAAGGTGACAAATAAATATTGACTGCTATTGAGGTGAAAAATTACCAGGTCTTAAGAGTTTATTCGGAAGGTAACAGCTCTATAAACATTATTTCGTGGTGTCCCGACGTTCTAGTTAATTACATTTACATGATTGGCTCAATCAGGTAATATTAATTACAGAGAAAGGATTTTATAGAATACAGCAACAAGATTTGTGGCCCGTTGCCATGAGAAAAGGGCAACCTGTCATGTATTGTCATGTTGTGTCTTGTTTCTGTCCTTTCCCTTCACCCTGTCTCCCTCTGCTGGTCGTTATTAGGTTACCTTTTCTCCCCCTCTTTCCCCCAGCTGTTCCTTGTCTCCTCCTAACTACCTCGTCACCCCTTTTCCCACCTGTTCCTTTTTTCCCTCTGATTAGTCCTCTATATCTCTCTCTGTTTTTGTTCCTGTCTTTGTCGGATTCTTGTTTGTGTTTTTCATGCCTGAACCAGACTATCGTCATGTTTGCTGCAACCTTGTCCTGTCCTGTCGGAATCTGCCGGTCCATCTGAGCCTACCTATGTTTTGTTATTAAAGAAGTTCTGTTTGCGTTAATTCGCTTTTGGGTCCTCATTCACGCACCGTAACAGAAGAATCCGACCAAGAATGGACCCAGCGACTTCGGATCCTCTCCACTCAGCCGTCGAGATCCAGGGAGCGATGCTAGGCAGACACGAGCAGGAATTGTCTGCTGCTCGACATGCCGTTGAGACCCTGGCCACCCAAGTCTCCAACCTCACAGAACAGGTTCACCATCTCCGCCTCGATCCACCGGCCACTTCCAGGGCTTTCGAATCTCCGGAGCCCAGAATCAATAACCCGCCGTGTTACTCTGGGGAGCCCACTGAATGCCGCTCGTTCCTCACCCAGTGTGATATTGTGTTTTCTCTCCAGCCCAACACTTACTCCAGGAGCACTGCTCGTGTCGCCTACGTCATATCTCTCCTTACTGGACGGGCTCGTGAGTGGGGCACGGCAATCTGGGAGGCAAGGGCTGAGTGTACTAACCAGTATCAGGACTTTAAGGAGGAGATGATACGGGTTTTTGATCGATCTGTTTTTGGGGAGGAGGCTTCCAGGGCCCTGTCTTCCCTATGTCAAGGTAATCGATCCATAACAGACTACTCTATTGAGTTTCGCACTCTTGCTGCCTCCAGTGGCTGGAACGAGCCGGCTTTGCTCGCTCGTTTTCTGGAGGGTCTCCGCGCAGAGGTAAAGGATGAGATTCTCTCCCGGGAGGTTCCTTCCAGCGTGGATTCCTTGATTGAACTCGCTATTCGCATTGAGCGACGGGTTGATCTTCGTCACCGAGCTCGTGGAAAGGAGCTCGCGTTCTCCGTTGCCCCCCTCTCCGCATCACTACCATCTTCCTCTGCCGGCTCGGGTGCTGAGCCTATGCAGCTGGGAGGTATCCGCATCTCGACTAAGGAGAGGGAACGGAGAATCACCAACCGCCTCTGTCTCTATTGCGGTTCTGCTGGTCATTTTGTCACTTCATGTCCAGTAAAAGCCAGAGCTCATCAGTAAGCGGAGGGCTACTGGTGAGCGCTACTACTCCTGTCTCTCCTTCAAGATCCTGCACTACCTTGTCGGTCCATCTACGCTGGACCGGTTCGTCAGCTTCCTGCAGTGCCTTAATAGACTCTGGGGCGGAGGGCTGTTTTATGGACGAGACCTGGGCTCGGGAACATGACATTCCTCTCAGACAGTTAAGGGAGTCCACAGCCTTGTTCGCCCTGGATGGTAGTCCTCTCCCCAGGATTCAGCGTGAGACGCTACCTTTAACCCTCACTGTTTCTGGTAATCATAGCGAAACCATTTCTTTTTTAATTTTTCGTTCACCTTTTACACCTGTTGTTTTGGGCCATCCCTGGCTAGTTTGTCATAATCCTTCCATTAATTGGTCTAGTAATTCTATCCTCTCCTGGAACGTCTCTTGTCATGTGAAATGTTTAATGTCTGCTATCCCTCCTGTTTCCTCTGTCTCTTCTTCACAGGAGGAGCCTGGTGATTTGACAGGGGTGCCGGAGGAATATCACGATCTGCGCACGGTGTTCAGTCGGTCCAGGGCCACCTCTCTTCCCCCACACCGGTCGTATGATTGTAGTATTGATCTCCTTCCGGGAACCACTCCCCCCCGGGGTAGACTATACTCTCTGTCGGCTCCCGAACGTAAGGCTCTCGAAGATTATTTGTCTGTAGCTCTTGCCGCCGGTACCATAGTCCCCTCCTCCTCTCCCGCCGGAGCTGGGTTTTTTTTTGTTAAGAAGAAGGACGGGTCCCTGCGCCCCTGCATAGATTATCGAGGGCTGAATGACATAACAGTGAAGAATCGTTATCCGCTTCCTCTTATGTCTTCAGCCTTCGAGATCCTGCAGGGAGCCAGGTTTTTCACTAAGTTGGACCTTCGTAACGCTTACCATCTCGTGCGCATCAGGGAGGGGGACGAGTGGAAGACGGCGTTTAACACTCCGTTAGGGCACTTTGAATACCGGGTTCTTCCTTTCGGCCTCGCTAACGCTCCAGCTGTCTTTCAGGCATTAGTCAATGATGTCCTGAGAGACATGCTGAACATCTTTGTTTTCGTTTACCTTGACGATATCCTGATTTTTTCACCGTCACTCCAGATTCATGTTCAGCACGTTCGACGTGTCCTCCAGCGCCTTTTAGAGAATTGTCTTTTTGTGAAGGCTGAGAAGTGCTCTTTTCATGCCTCCTCCGTCACATTTCTCGGTTCTGTTATTTCCGCTGAAGGCATTAAGATGGATCCCGCTAAGGTCCAAGCTGTCATTGATTGGCCCGTCCCTAAGTCACGCGTCGAGCTGCAGCGCTTTCTCGGCTTCGCGAACTTCTATCGTCGTTTCATCCGTAATTTCGGTCAGGTGGCAGCTCCTCTCACAGCCCTTACTTCTGTCAAGACGTGCTTTAAGTGGTCCGTTTCCGCCCAGGGAGCTTTTGATCTCCTCAAGAATCGTTTTACATCCGCACCTATCCTTGTTACACCTGACGTCACTAGACAGTTCGTTGTCGAGGTTGACGCGTCAGAGGTGGGCGTGGGAGCCATTCTTTCTCAGCGCTCCCTCTCTGACGACAAGGTCCACCCTTGCGCGTATTTTTCTCATCGCCTGTCGCCGTCGGAATGTAACTATGATGTGGGAAACCGCGAACTGCTCGCCATCCGCTTAGCCCTAGGCGAATGGCGACAGTGGTTGGAGGGGGCGACCGTTCCTTTTGTCGTTTGGACCTACCATAGGAACCTTGAGTACATCCGTTCTGCCAAACGACTTAATGCGCGTCAGGCGCGCTGGGCGCTGTTTTTCGCTCGTTTCGAGTTTGTGATTTCTTATCGTCCGGGCTCTAAGAACACCAAGCCTGATGCTTTATCTCGTCTCTTCAGTTCTTCAGTAGCCTCCACTGACCCCGAGGGGATTCTCCCTGAGGGGCGTGTTGTCGGGTTGACTGTCTGGGGAATTGAGAGGCAGGTAAAGCAAGCACTCACTCAAACTCCGTTGCCGCGCGCTTGTCCTAGGAACCTTCTTTTCGTTCCCGTTCCTACTCGTCTGGCCGTTCTTCAGTGGGCTCACTCTGCCAAGTTAGCCGGCCATCCTGGCGTTCGGGGTACGCTTGCTTCCATTCGCCAGCGTTTTTGGTGGCCCACCCGGGAGCATGACACGCGTCGCTTCGTGGCTGCTTGTTCGGTCTGTGCGCAGACTAAGTCCGGTAACTCCCCTCCTGCCGGCCGTCTCAGGCCGCTTCCCATTCCCTCTCGACCGTGGTCTCACATCGCCTTAGATTTTGTCACCGGACTGCCTTCGTCAGCGGGGAAGACTGTTATTCTTACGGTTGTCGACAGGTTCTCTAAGGCGGCTCATTTTATTCCCCTTGCTAAGCTTCCTTCTGCTAAAGAGACGGCACAAATCATCATCGAGAATGTTTTCAGAATTCATGGCCTTCCGTCAGACGTCGTTTCGGACAGAGGTCCGCAATTCACGTCTCAATTTTGGAGGGAGTTTTGCCGTTTGATTGGGGCTTCCGTCAGTCTCTCTTCCGGCTTTCACCCCCAGTCTAACGGTCAAGCAGAACGGGCCAATCAGACTATTGGTCGCATCTTACGCAGTCTTTCTTTTCGCAACCCTGCGTCTTGGTCAGAACAGCTCCCCTGGGCAGAATACGCCCACAACTCGCTTCCTTCGTCTGCGACCGGGCTATCTCCTTTTCAGAGTAGCCTCGGGTACCAGCCTCCGCTGTTCTCATCTCAGTTCGCCGAGTCCAGCGTCCCCTCCGCTCAGGCTTTTGTCCAACGTTGCGAGCGCACCTGGAAGAGGGTCAGGTCTGCACTTTGCCGTTATAGGGCGCAGACTGTGAGGGCTGCTAATAAGCGTAGAACTAAGAGTCCTAGATATTGTCGCGGTCAGAGAGTTTGGCTCTCCACTCAGAACCTTCCCCTTAAGACCGCTTCTCGCAAGTTGACCCCGCGGTTCATTGGTCCGTTCCGTATTTCTCGGATCATTAATCCTGTCGCAGTGCGACTTCTTCTTCCGCGATATCTTCGTCGCGTCCACCCGGTCTTCCATGTCTCCTGTGTCAAGCCCGTTCTTCGCGCCCCCGCTCGTCTTCCCCCCCCCCCTCCATCCTTGTCGAGGGCGCACCCATCTACAGGGTCCGTAGGATTTTGGACATGCGTCCTCGGGGCCGTGGTCATCAGTACCTAGTAGATTGGGAGGGGTACGGTCCTGAGGAGAGGAGTTGGGTTCCCTCTCGGGACGTGCTAGACCGTGCGCTGATCGATGATTTCCTCCGTTGCCGCCAGGTTTCCTCCTCGAGTGCGCCAGGAGGCGCTCGGTGAGTGGGGGGGTACTGTCATGTATTGTCATGTTGTGTCTTGTTTCTGTCCTTTCCCTTCACCCTGTCTCCCTCTGCTGGTCGTTATTAGGTTACCTTTTCTCCCCCTCTTTCCCCCAGCTGTTCCTTGTCTCCTCCTAACTACCTCGTCACCCCTTTTCCCACCTGTTCCTTTTTTCCCTCTGATTAGTCCTCTATATCTCTCTCTGTTTTTGTTCCTGTCTTTGTCGGATTCTTGTTTGTGTTTTTCATGCCTGAACCAGACTATCGTCATGTTTGCTGCAACCTTGTCCTGTCCTGTCGGAATCTGCCGGTCCATCTGAGCCTACCTATGTTTTGTTATTAAAGAAGTTCTGTTTGCGTTAATTCGCTTTTGGGTCCTCATTCACGCACCGTAACACAACCAGTGGAACACAAACAACATTGTAAATAAAACCCATATTTATCTGTTTATTTATTTTACCTTTCGTACTTCAACTATTTGCACATTGTTACAACACTGTACATAGACAATAATACATCATTTGAAATGTCTATATACTTTTAAAACTTTTGTTTTAGTGTAAAGTGTAATGTTTACTAATGTTTCCCTTGTTTATTTCACTTTTGTTTATTGCCTATTCCATTTGCTTTAGCAATGTAAACATATGTTTCCTATGCTAATAAAGCCCTTTGAATTTAGAGAGAGAGAGAGAGAGAGAGAGAGAGAGAGATACTGGTAATGAGAGAGAGAGACTGGTGATGAGAGAGAGAGGGGGAGACTGGTAATGAGAGAGAGAGAGACTGGTAATGAGAGAGAGAGACTGGTAATGAGAGAGAGAGAAAGAGAGAGAGAGAGAGAGAGAGAGAGAGAGAGAGAGAGACTGGTAATGAGAGAGAGAGAGAGAGAGAGAGAGACTGGTAATGAGAGAGAGAGAGACAGAGAGAGAGAGAGAGACTGGTAATGAGAGAGAGAGAGAGACTGGTAATGAGAGAGAGAGAGAGAGAGAGAGAGACTGGTAATGAGAGAGAGAGAGAGAGGGAGACTGGTAATGCAAGAGAGAGAGAGAGAGAGAGAGAGAGAGAGAGACTGGTAATGAGAGAGAGAGAGACAGAGAGAGAGAGAGAGACTGGTAATGAGAGAGAGAGAGAGACTGGTAATGAGAGAGAGAGAGAGAGAGAGAGAGACTGGTAATGAGAGAGAGAGAGAGAGGGAGACTGGTAATGCAAGAGAGAGAGAGAGAGAGAGAGAGAGAGAGAGAGACTGGTAATGAGAGAGAGAGGGAGAGACTGGTAATGAGAGAGCGAGAGAGAGAGAGAGAGAGAGAGAGAGAGAGACTGGTATAATGAGAGAGCGAGACAGGGAAAGACTGGCAATGAGAAAGAGAGGTACGAGGGACTTCTTCATTCCATTCCCCCTATTCCAGAATGTCTTTTAAATGTTCCAATCATTCTAAAACCGTACTCATCGCATCATTTTTATAGCCACCATGACACGTATGCATACTAGAAATATTGTTATATTCTGTTTGACATACCAAATGGCAACTGTTTGTGTGTGTGTGTGTGTGTGTGTGTGTGTGTGTGTGTGTGTGTGTGTGTGTGTGTGTGTGTGTGTGTGTGTGTGTGTGTGTGTGTGTGTGTGTGTGTGTGTGTGTGTGTGTGTGCGCACAGGCCCTCCCAGGTGGTTCATGGTCTCAGGTGGTACAACATGGCCACTATTACAGCCTCCCATCTGCTCATGATAAATATATGGCTTCCTCGCCGGGGAACAGACTCTGCAAGATGTGAAAAGCGCTCCACAGGGATGCTGGCCCATGTTGACTCCAATGATTACCACAGTTGTGTCAAGTTGGCTGGATGTCCTTTGGGTTGATACCACACAGGACACTGTAATGAAGCGTGAAATACCCAGCGGCGTTGCAGTTCTTGACTGCAACCTACTACCACATCCCGTTCAAAGGCATTTGCCTTGGCCCATTCACCCTCTGAATGGCACACAGACACAATACATGTCTCAATTGTCTCAAGGGTTAAAAATCCTTCTTTAGCTGGTCTCCTCTCATTCATCTACAATGATTTAAGTGGTTTTAACAAGTGACGTCAATAAGGGATCATAACTTCCACCTGGATTCACCTGGTCAGTCTACGTCATGGAAAGACAAGGTGTTCCTAATGTTTTGTCCACTAAGAGTATCTTGCGCTAACGTAGGGATCCGTTCAGGAATAGACCTACTGCACTATGTCGATAGTAGGGTGCCAGGGGATGGATAGGGGATGGATTGGGGATGGATAGGGGATGGATTGGGGATAGTTAGGGGATGGATTGGGGATGGATAGGGGATGGGTTGGGGATGGATAGGGGATAGTTAGGGGATGGATTGGGGATAGTTAGGGGATGGATTGGGGATGGATTGGGGAAAGTTAGGGGATGGATTGGGGATAGTTAGGGGCTGGATTGGGGATGGATTGGGGATAGTTAGGGGATGGATGGGGGATGGATTGGGGATGGATAGGGGATGGATTGGAGATAGTTAGGGGATGGATTGGGGATGGATTGGGGATAGTTAGGGGATGGATTGGGGATGGATTGGGGATAGTTAGGGGATAGTTAGGGGATGGATTGGGGATAGTTAGGGGATGGATTGGGGAAATTTGGGGGATAGTTAGGGGATGGATTGGGGATGGATTGGGGATAGTTAGGGGATGGATTGGGGATGGATTGGGGATAGTTAGGGGATGGATTGGGGATGGATTGGGGATAGTTAAGGGATGGATTGGGGATGGATGGGGGATGGATTGGGGATGGATAGGGGATGGATTGGATATAGTTAGGGGATGGATTGGGGATAGTTAGGGGATGGATTTGGGATAGTTAGGGGATGGATTGGGGATAGTTAAGGGATGGATTGGGGATGGATTGGGGATAGTTAGGGGATGGATTGAGGATAGTTAGGGGATGGATTGGAGATGGATGGGGGATGGATTGGGGATGGATTGGGGATGGATTGGGGATAGTTAGGGGATGGATTGGGGATAGTTAGGGGATGGATTGGGGATGGATTGAGGATAGTTAGGGGATGGATTGGAGATGGATGGGGGATGGATTGGGGATGGATTGGGGATAGTTAGGGGATGGATTGGGGATAGTTAGGGGATGGATTGGGGATAGTTAGGGGATGGATTGGGGATAGTTAGGGGATGGATTGGGGATGGATGGGGGATCGATTGGGGATGGATTGGGGATTTATTGGGGATAGTTAGGGGATGGATTGGGGATAGTTAGGGGATGGATTGGGGATAGTTAGGGGATGGATTGGGGATATTTAGGGGATGATTGAGGATGGATAGGGGATAGTTAGGGGATGGATTGGGGATAGTTAGGGGATGGATTGGGGATAGTTAGGGGATGGATTGGGGATGGATAGGGGATGGGTTGGGGATGGATGGGGGATGGATTGGAGATAGTTAGGGGATGGATTGGGGATAGTTAGGGGATGGATTGGGGATGGATTGTGGATAGTTAGGGGATGGATTGGGGATGGATAGGGTTTGGATTGGGGATGGATTGGGGATAGTTAGGGGATGGATGGGGGATGGATTGGGGATGGATTGGGAATAGTTAGGGGATGGATTGGGGATGGATTGGGGATGGATTGGGGATGGATTGGGGATAGTTAGGGGATGGATTGGGGATGGATAGGGGATGGATTGGGGATGGATTGGGGATGGTTAGGGGATGGATTGGGGATGGATGGGGGATGGAAAGGGGAAAGTTAGGGGATGGATTGGGGATAGTTAGGGAATGGATTGGGGATAGTTAGGGGATGGATTGGGGATAGTTAGGGGATGGATTGGGGATGGATTGGGGATAGTTAGGGGATGTATTGGGGATGGATGGGGGATGGATTGGGAATGGATTGGGGATAGTTAGGGGATGGATTGGGGATAGTTAGGGGATGGTTTGGGGATAGTTAGGGGATGGATTGGGGATGGATGGGGGATGGATTGGGGATGGATTGGGGATTGATTGGGGATAGTTAGGGGATGGATTGGGGATAGTTAGGGGGTAGATTGGGGATAGTTAGGGGATGGATTGGGGATAGTAGGGGATGGATTGGGGATATTTAGGGGATGATTGGGGATGGATAGGGGATAGTTAGGGCATGGATTGGGGATAGTTAGGGGATGGATTGGGGATACTTAGGGGATGGATTGGGGATGGATTGGGGATGGATAGGGGATAGGTTGGGGATGGATGGGGGATGGATTGGGGATAGTTAGGGGATTGATTGGGGATAGTTAGGGGATGGATTGGGGATGGTTTGGGGATAGTTAGGGGATGGGTTGGGGATGGATGGGGGATGGATTGGGGATGGATAGGGGATGGATTGGAGATAGTTAGGGGATGGATTGGGGATAGTTAGGGGATGGATTGGGGATAGTAAGGGATGGATTGGGGATATTTAGGGGATGATTGGGGATGGATTGGGGATGGATTGGGGATGGATTGGGGATTGATTGGGGATAGTTAGGGGATGGATTGGGGATAGTTAGGGGATGGATTGGGGATAGTTAGGGGATGGATTGGGGATAGTAGGGGATGGATTGGGGATATTTAGGGGATGGATAGGGGATAGTTAGGGGATGGATTGGGGATAGTTAGGGGATGGATTGGGGATAGTTAGGGGATGGATTGGGGATGGATTGGGGATGGATAGAGGATGGGTTGGGGATAGTTAGGGGATTGATTGAAGATAGTTAGGGGATGGATTGGGGATGGTTTGGGGATAGTTAGGGGATGGATTGGGGATGGATGGGGGATGGATTGGGGATGGATAGGGGATGGATTGGGGATGGATTGGGGATAGTTAGGGGATGGATTGGGGATGGATTGGGAATAGTTAGGGGATGGATTGGGGATGGATTGGGGATGGATTGGGGATAGTTAGGGGATGGATTGAGGATGGATTGGGGATGGATAGGGGATGGATTGGGGATGGATTGGGGATGGTTAGGGGATGGAATGTGGATGGATGGGGGATGGAAAGGGGAAAGTTATGGGATGGGTTGGGGATGGATGGCGGATGGATTGGGGATAGTTAGGGGATGGGTTGGGGATAGTTAGGGGATGGATTGGGGATGGATTGGGGATAGTTAGGGGATGGATTGGGGATGGATGGGGGATGGATTGGAGATAGTTAGGGGATGGATTGGGGATGGATTGGGGATAGTTAGGGGATGGATTGGGGATGGATTGGGGATGGATGGGAGATGGATTGGGGATTGATTGGGGATAGTTAGGGGATGGATTGGGGATAGTTAGGGGATGGATTGGGGATAGTTAGGGGATGGATTGGGGATGGATAGGGGATGGATTGGGGATGGATTGGGGATAGTTAGGGGATGGATTGGGGATGGATGGGGAATGGATTGGGGATGGATTGGGAATAGTTAGGGGATGGATCTGGGATGGATTGGGGATAGTTAGGGGATGGATTGAGGATGGATAGGGGATGGATTGGGGATGGATTGGGGATAGTTAGGGGATGGATTGAGGATGGATTGGGGATGGATAGGGGATGGATTGGGGATGGATTGGGGATGGTTAGGGGATGGATTGTGGATGGATGGGGGATGGAAAGGGGAAAGTTATGGGATGGGTTGGGGATGGATGGCGGATGGATTGGGGATAGTTAGGGGATGGGTTGGGGATAGTTAGGGGATGGATTGGGGATAGTTAGGGGATGGATTGGGGATGGATGGGGGATGGAATGGAGATAGTTAGGGGATGGATTGGGGATAGTTAGGGGATGGATTGGGGATGGATTGGGGATGGATTGGGGATGGATGGGGGATGGATTGGGGATTGATTGGGGATAGTTAGGGGATGGATTGGGGATAGTTAGGGGATGGATTGGGGATAGTTAGGGGATGGATTGGGGATGGATAGGGGATGGATTGGGGATGGATTGGGGATAGTTAGGGGATGGATTGGGTATGGATGGGGAATGGATTGGGGATGGATTGGGAATAGTTAGGGGATGGATCTGGGATGGATTGGGGATGGATTGGGGATAGTTAGGGGATGGATTGAGGATGGATTGGGGATGGATAGGGGATGGATTGGGGATGGATTGGGGATGGTTAGGGTATGGATTGGGGATGGATGGGGGATGGAAAGGGGAAAGTTAGGGGATGGGTTGGGGATGGATGGGGGATAGTTAGGGGATGGGTTGGGGATAGTTAGGGGATGGATTGGGGATAGTTAGGGGATGGATTGGGGATGGATTGGGGATGGATGGGGGATGGAAAGGGGAAAGTTAGGGGATGGGTTGGGGATGGATTGGGGATGGATGGGGGATGGATTGGGGATAGTTAGGGGATGGGTTGGGGATAGTTAGGGGATGGATTGGGGATAGTTAGGGGATGGATTGGGGATAGTTAGGGGATGGATTGGGGATGGATTGGGGATAGTTAGGGGATGGATTGGAGATGGATGGGGGATGGATTGGGGATGGATTGGGGATAGTTAGGGGATGGATTGGGGATAGTTAGGTGATGGATTGGGGATAGTTAGTGGATGGATTGGGGATAGTTAGGGGATGGATTGGGAATAGTTAGGGGATGGATTGGGGATGGATTGGGGATAGTTAGGGGATGGATTGGGGATGGATGGGGGATGGATTGGGGATAGTTAGGGGATGGATTGGGGATAGTTAGGGGATGGATTGGGGATGGATTGGGGATGGATAGGGGATGGGTTGGGGATGGATTGGGGATAGTTAGGGGATGGATTGGGGATGGATTGGGGATAGTTAGGGGATGGATTGGGGATGGATTGGGGATAGTTAGGGGATGGATTGGAGATGGATGGGTTATGGATTGGGGATGGATATGGGATGGATTGGAGATAGTTAGGGGATGGATTGGGGATAGTTAGGGGATGGATTGGGGATAGTTAGGGATGGATTGGGGATGGATGGGGGATGGATTGGGGATGAATTGGGGATAGTTAGGGGATGGATTGGGGATAGTTAGGGGATGGATTGGGGATAGTTAGGGGATGGATTTGGGATATTTAGGGGATGATTGGGGATGGATTGGGGATAGTTAGGGGATGGATTGGGGATAGCTAGGGGATGGATTGGGGATGGGTTGGGGATGGATTGGGGATAGTTAGGGGATGGATTGGGGATGGATTGGGGATAGTTAGGGGATGGATTGGGGATAGCTAGGGGATGGATTGGGGATGGATTGGGGATGGATAGGGGATGGGTTGGGGATGGATTGGGGATAGTTAGGGGATGGATTGGGGATGGATTGGGGATAGTTAGGGGATCGATTGGGGATAGTTAGGGGATGGATTGGGGATGGATAGGGGATGAATTGGAGATAGTTAGGGGATGGATTGGGGATAGTTAGGGGATGGATTGAGGATGGATTGGGGATAGTTAGGGGATGGATTGGGGATGGATAGGGGATGGATTGGGGATAGTTAGGGGATGGATTGGGGATAGTTAGGGGATGGATTGGGGATAGTTAGGGGATGGATTGGGGATGGATGGGGGATGGATTGGGGATAGTTAGGGGATGGATTGGGGATAGTTAGGGGATGGATTGTGGATGGATAGGGGATGGATTGGGGATGGATTGGGGATAGTTAGGGGATTGATTGGGGATAGTTAGGGGATGGATTGGGGATAGTTAGGGGATGGATTGGGGATGGATGGGGGATGGATTGGGGATGGATTGGGGATGGATTGTGGGTAGTTAGGGGATGGATTGGGGATAGTTAGGGGATGGATTGGGGATAGTTAGGGGATGGATTGGGGATGGATTGGGGATAGTTAGGGGATGGATTGAGGATTGATTGGGGATGGATAGGGGATGGATTGGGGATGGATTGGGGATGGTTAGGGGATGGATTGGGGATGGATGGGGGATGAAAGGGGAAAGTTAGGGGATGGGTTGGGGATGGATGGGGGATTGATTGGGGATAGTTAGGGGATGGGTTGGGGATAGTTAGGGGATGGATTGAGGATGGATTGGGGATAGTTAGGGGATGGATTGGGGATGGATAGGGGATGGATTGGGGATGGATTGGGGATAGTTAGGGGATGGATTGGGGATGGATTGGGGATAGTTAGGGGATGGATTGGGGATGGATGGGGGATGGATTGGGGATAGTTAGGGGATGGATTGGGGATAGTTAGGGGATGGATTGTGGATGGATAGGGGATGGATTGGGGATGGATTGGGGATAGTTAGGGGATTGATTGGGGATAGTTAGGGGATGGATTGGGGATAGTTAGGGGATGGATTGGGGATGGATGGGGGATGGATTGGGGATGGATTGGGGATGGATTGTGGGTAGTTAGGGGATGGATTGGGGATAGTTAGGGGATGGATTGGGGATAGTTAGGGGATGGATTGGGTATGGATGGGGAATGGATTGGGGATGGATTGGGAATAGTTAGGGGATGGATCTGGGATGGATTGGGGATGGATTGGGGATAGTTAGGGGATGGATTGAGGATGGATTGGGGATGGATAGGGGATGGATTGGGGATGGATTGGGGATGGTTAGGGTATGGATTGGGGATGGATGGGGGATGGAAAGGGGAAAGTTAGGGGATGGGTTGGGGATGGATGGGGGATGGATTGGGGATAGTTAGGGGATGGGTTGGGGATAGTTAGGGGATGGATTGGGGATAGTTAGGGGATGGATTGGGGATGGATTGGGGATGGATGGGGGATGGAAAGGGGAAAGTTAGGGGATGGGTTGGGGATGGATTGGGGATGGATGGGGGATGGATTGGGGATAGTTAGGGGATGGGTTGGGGATAGTTAGGGGATGGATTGGGGATAGTTAGGGGATGGATTGGGGATAGTTAGGGGATGGATTGGGGATGGATTGGGGATAGTTAGGGGATGGATTGGAGATGGATGGGGGATGGATTGGGGATGGATTGGGGATAGTTAGGGGATGGATTGGGGATAGTTAGGTGATGGATTGGGGATAGTTAGTGGATGGATTGGGGATAGTTAGGGGATGGATTGGGAATAGTTAGGGGATGGATTGGGGATAGTTAGGGGATGGATTGGGGATGGATGGGGGATGGATTGGGGATAGTTAGGGGATGGATTGGGGATAGTTAGGGGATTGATTGGGGATGGATTGGGGATGGATAGGGGATGGGTTGGGGATGGATTGGGGATAGTTAGGGGATGGATTGGGGATGGATTGGGGATAGTTAGGGGATGGATTGGGGATGGATTGGGGATAGTTAGGGGATGGATTGGAGATGGATGGGTTATGGATTGGGGATGGATATGGGATGGATTGGAGATAGTTAGGGGATGGATTGGGGATAGTTAGGGGATGGATTGGGGATAGTTAGGGATGGATTGGGGATGGATGGGGGATGGATTGGGGATGGATTGGGGATAGTTAGGGGATGGATTGGGGATAGTTAGGGGATGGATTGGGGATAGTTAGGGGATGGATTTGGGATATTTAGGGGATGATTGGGGATGGATTGGGGATAGTTAGGGGATGGATTGGGGATAGCTAGGGGATGGATTGGGGATGGGTTGGGGATGGATTGGGGATAGTTAGGGGATGGATTGGGGATGGATTGGGGATAGTTAGGGGATGGATTGGGGATAGCTAGGGGATGGATTGGGGATGGATTGGGGATGGATAGGGGATGGGTTGGGGATGGATTGGGGATAGTTAGGGGATGGATTGGGGATGGATTGGGGATAGTTAGGGGATCGATTGGGGATAGTTAGGGGATGGATTGGGGATGGATAGGGGATGAATTGGAGATAGTTAGGGGATGGATTGGGGATAGTTAGGGGATGGATTGAGGATGGATTGGGGATAGTTAGGGGATGGATTGGGGATGGATAGGGGATGGATTGGGGATAGTTAGGGGATGGATTGGGGATAGTTAGGGGATGGATTGGGGATAGTTAGGGGATGGATTGGGGATGGATGGGGGATGGATTGGGGATAGTTAGGGGATGGATTGGGGATAGTTAGGGGATGGATTGTGGATGGATAGGGGATGGATTGGGGATGGATTGGGGATAGTTAGGGGATTGATTGGGGATAGTTAGGGGATGGATTGGGGATAGTTAGGGGATGGATTGGGGATGGATGGGGGATGGATTGGGGATGGATTGGGGATGGATTGTGGGTAGTTAGGGGATGGATTGGGGATAGTTAGGGGATGGATTGGGGATAGTTAGGGGATGGATTGGGGATGGATTGGGGATAGTTAGGGGATGGATTGAGGATTGATTGGGGATGGATAGGGGATGGATTGGGGATGGATTGGGGATGGTTAGGGGATGGATTGGGGATGGATGGGGGATGAAAGGGGAAAGTTAGGGGATGGGTTGGGGATGGATGGGGGATTGATTGGGGATAGTTAGGGGATGGGTTGGGGATAGTTAGGGGATGGATTGAGGATGGATTGGGGATAGTTAGGGGATGGATTGGGGATGGATAGGGGATGGATTGGGGATGGATTGGGGATAGTTAGGGGATGGATTGGGGATAGTTAGGGGATGGATTGGGGATAGTTAGGGGATGGATTGGGGATGGATGGGGGATGGATTGGGGATAGTTAGGGGATGGATTGGGGATAGTTAGGGGATGGATTGTGGATGGATAGGGGATGGATTGGGGATGGATTGGGGATAGTTAGGGGATTGATTGGGGATAGTTAGGGGATGGATTGGGGATAGTTAGGGGATGGATTGGGGATGGATGGGGGATGGATTGGGGATGGATTGGGGATGGATTGTGGGTAGTTAGGGGATGGATTGGGGATAGTTAGGGGATGGATTGGGGATAGTTAGGGGATGGATTGGGGATGGATTGGGGATAGTTAGGGGATGGATTGAGGATTGATTGGGGATGGATAGGGGATGGATTGGGGATGGATTGGGGATGGTTAGGGGATGGATTGGGGATGGATGGGGGATGAAAGGGGAAAGTTAGGGGATGGGTTGGGGATGGATGGGGGATTGATTGGGGATAGTTAGGGGATGGGTTGGGGATAGTTAGGGGATGGATTGGGGATAGTTAGGGGATGGATTGGGGATAGTTAGGGGATGGATTGGGGATGGATTGGGGATAGTTAGGGGATGGATCGGAGATGGATGGGGGATGGATTGGGGATGGATTGGGGATGGATTTTTTTTTTTATTTTTTTATTTTTTTATTTCACCTTTATTTAACCAGGTAGGCTAGTTGAGAACATGTTCTCATTTGCAACTGCGACCTGGCCAAGATAAAGCATAGCAGTATGAGCAGACAACACAGAGTTACACATGGAGTAAACAATTAACAAGTCAATAACACAGTAGAAAACAAAGGGGGAGTCTATATACAATGTGTGCAAAAGGCATGAGGTAGGCGAATAATTACAATTTTGCAGATTAACACTGGAGTGATAAATGATCAGATGGTCATGTACAGGTAGAGATATTGGTGTGCAAAAGAGCAGAAAAATAAATAAATAAAAACAGTATGGGATGAGGTAGGTGAAAATGGGTGGGCTATTTACCAATAGACTATGTACAGCTGCAGCGATCGGTTAGCTGCTCAGATAGCTGATGTTTGAAGTTGGTGAGGGAGATAAAAGTCTCCAACTTCAGCGATTTTTGCAATTCGTTCCAGTCACAGGCAGCAGAGTACTGGAACGAGAGGCGGCCAAATGAGGTGTTGGCTTTAGGGATGATCAGTGAGATACACCTGCTGGAGCGCGTGCTACGGGTGGGTGTTGCCATCGTGACCAGTGAGCTGAGATAAGGTGGAGCTTTACCTAGCATGGACTTGTAGATGACCTGGAGCCAGTGGGTCTGGCGACGAATATGTAGCGAGGGCCAGCCGACTAGAGCATACAAGTCGCAGTGGTGGGTGGTATAAGGTGCTTTAGTGACAAAACGGATGGCACTGTGATAGACTGCATCCAGTTTGCTGAGTAGAGTGTTGGAAGCCATTTTGTAGATGACATCGCCGAAGTCGAGGATCGGTAGGATAGTCAGTTTTACTAGGGTAAGCTTGGCGGCGTGAGTGAAGGAGGCTTTGTTGCGGAATAGAAAGCCGACTCTTGATTTGATTTTCGATTGGAGATGTTTGATATGAGTCTGGAAGGAGAGTTTGCAGTCTAGCCAGACACCTAGGTACTTATAGATGTCCACATATTCTAGGTCGGAACCATCCAGGGTGGTGATGCTAGGCGGGGATGCGGGTGCAGGCAGCGATCGGTTGAAAATCGGTTGGGCATAGTTAGGGGATGGATTGGGGATAGTTAGGGCATGGATTGGGGATAGTTAGGGGATGGATTGGGGATGGATTGGGGATAGTTAGGGGATGGATTGGGGATAGTTAGGGGATGGATTGGGGATGGATTGGGCATAGTTAGGGGATGGATTGGGGATAGTTAGGGCATGGATTGGGGATAGTTAGGGGATGGATTGGGGATGGATTGGGGATAGTTAGGGGATGGATTGGGGATAGTTAGGGGATGGTTTGGGGATGGATTGGGGATAGTTAGGTGATGGATTGGGGATGGATGGGGGATTGATTGGGGATGGATATGGGATGGATTGGAGATAGTTAGGGGATGGATTGGGGATAGTTAGGGGATGGATTGGGGATGGATTGAGGATAGTTAGGGGATGGATTGGAGATGGATGGGGGATGGATTGGGGATGGATTGGGGATAGTTAGGGGATGGATTGGGGATAGTTAGGGGATGGATTGGGGATAGTTAGGGGATGGATTGGGGATAGTTAGGGGATGGATTGGGGATGGATGGGGGATCGATTGGGGATGGATTGGGGATAGTTAGGGGATGGATTGGGGATAGTTAGGGGATGGATTGGGGATAGTTAGGGGATGGATTGGGGATATTTAGGGGATGATTGAGGATGGATAGGGGATAGTTAGGGGATGGATTGGGGATAGTTAGGGGATGGATTGGGGATAGTTAGGGGATGGATTGGGGATGGATAGGGGATGGGTTGGGGATGGATGGGGGATGGATTGGAGATAGTTAGGGGATGGATTGGGGATAGTTAGGGGATGGATTGGGGATGGATTGTGGATAGTTAGGGGATGGATTGGGGATGGATAGGGTTTGGATTGGGGATGGATTGGGGATAGTTAGGGGATGGATGGGGGATGGATTGGGGATGGATTGGGAATAGTTAGGGGATGGATTGGGGATGGATTGGGGATGGATTGGGGATGGATTGGGGATAGTTAGGGGATGGATTGAGGATGGATTGGGGATGGATAGGGGATGGATTGGGGATGGATTGGGGATGGTTAGGGGATGGATTGGGGATGGATGGGGGATGGAAAGGGGAAAGTTAGGGGATGGATTGGGGATAGTTAGGGAATGGATTGGGGATAGTTAGGGGATGGATTTGGGATAGTTAGGGGATGGATTGGGGATGGATTGGGGATAGTTAGGGGATGTATTGGGGATGGATGGGGGATGGATTGGGAATGGATTGGGGATAGTTAGGGGATGGATTGGGGATAGTTAGGGGATGGTTTGGGGATAGTTAGGGGATGGATTGGGGATGGATGGGGGATGGATTGGGGATGGATTGGGGATTGATTGGGGATAGTTAGGGGATGGATTGGGGATAGTTAGGGGGTAGATTGGGGATAGTTAGGGGATGGATTGGGGATAGTAGGGGATGGATTGGGGATATTTAGGGGATGATTGGGGATGGATAGGGGATAGTTAGGGGATGGATTGGGGATAGTTAGGGGATGGATTGGGGATACTTAGGGGATGGATTGGGGATGGATTGGGGATGGATAGGGGATAGGTTGGGGATGGATGGGGGATGGATTGGGGATAGTTAGGGGATTGATTGGGGATAGTTAGGGGATGGATTGGGGATGGTTTGGGGATAGTTAGGGGATGGGTTGGGGATGGATGGGGGATGGATTGGGGATGGATAGGGGATGGATTGGAGATAGTTAGGGGATGGATTGGGGATAGTTAGGGGATGGATTGGGGATAGTAGGGGATGGATTGGGGATATTTAGGGGATGATTGGGGATGGATTGGGGATGGATTGGGGATGGATTGGGGATTGATTGGGGATAGTTAGGGGATGGATTGGGGATAGTTAGGGGATGGATTGGGGATAGTTAGGGGATGGATTGGGGATAGTAGGGGATGGATTGGGGATATTTAGGGGATGGATAGGGGATAGTTAGGGGATGGATTGGGGATAGTTAGGGGATGGATTGGGGATAGTTAGGGGATGGATTGGGGATGGATTGGGGATGGATAGGGGATGGGTTGGGGATAGTTAGGGGATTGATTGAAGATAGTTAGGGGATGGATTGGGGATGGTTTGGGGATAGTTAGGGGATGGATTGGGGATGGATGGGGGATGGATTGGGGATGGATAGGGGATGGATTGGGGATGGATTGGGGATAGTTAGGGGATGGATTGGGGATGGATTGGGAATAGTTAGGGGATGGATTGGGGATGGATTGGGGATGGATTGGGGATAGTTAGGGGATGGATTGAGGATGGATGGGGGATGGATAGGGGATGGATTGGGGATGGATTGGGGATGGTTAGGGGATGGAATGTGGATGGATGGGGGATGGAAAGGGGAAAGTTATGGGATGGGTTGGGGATGGATGGCGGATGGATTGGGGATAGTTAGGGGATGGGTTGGGGATAGTTAGGGGATGGATTGGGGATGGATTGGGGATAGTTAGGGGATGGATTGGGGATGGATGGGGGATGGATTGGAGATAGTTAGGGGATGGATTGGGGATGGATTGGGGATAGTTAGGGGATGGATTGGGGATGGATTGGGGATGGATGGGAGATGGATTGGGGATTGATTGGGGATAGTTAGGGGATGGATTGGGGATAGTTAGGGGATGGATTGGGGATAGTTAGGGGATGGATTGGGGATGGATAGGGGATGGATTGGGGATGGATTGGGGATAGTTAGGGGATGGATTGGGGATGGATGGGGAATGGATTGGGGATGGATTGGGAATAGTTAGGGGATGGATCTGGGATGGATTGGGGATAGTTAGGGGATGGATTGAGGATGGATAGGGGATGGATTGGGGATGGATTGGGGATAGTTAGGGGATGGATTGAGGATGGATTGGGGATGGATAGGGGATGGATTGGGGATGGATTGGGGATGGTTAGGGGATGGATTGTGGATGGATGGGGGATGGAAAGGGGAAAGTTATGGGATGGGTTGGGGATGGATGGCGGATGGATTGGGGATAGTTAGGGGATGGGTTGGGGATAGTTAGGGGATGGATTGGGGATGGATTGGGGATAGTTAGGGGATGGATTGGGGATGGATGGGGGATGGAATGGAGATAGTTAGGGGATGGATTGGGGATAGTTAGGGGATGGATTGGGGATGGATTGGGGATGGATTGGGGATGGATGGGGGATGGATTGGGGATTGATTGGGGATAGTTAGGGGATGGATTGGGGATAGTTAGGGGATGGATTGGGGATAGTTAGGGGATGGATTGGGGATGGATAGGGGATGGATTGGGGATGGATTGGGGATAGTTAGGGGATGGATTGGGTATGGATGGGGAATGGATTGGGGATGGATTGGGAATAGTTAGGGGATGGATCTGGGATGGATTGGGGATGGATTGGGGATAGTTAGGGGATGGATTGAGGATGGATTGGGGATGGATAGGGGATGGATTGGGGATGGATTGGGGATGGTTAGGGTATGGATTGGGGATGGATGGGGGATGGAAAGGGGAAAGTTAGGGGATGGGTTGGGGATGGATGGGGGATGGATTGGGGATAGTTAGGGGATGGGTTGGGGATAGTTAGGGGATGGATTGGGGATAGTTAGGGGATGGATTGGGGATGGATTGGGGATGGATGGGGGATGGAAAGGGGAAAGTTAGGGGATGGGTTGGGGATGGATTGGGGATGGATGGGGGATGGATTGGGGATAGTTAGGGGATGGGTTGGGGATAGTTAGGGGATGGATTGGGGATAGTTAGGGGATGGATTGGGGATAGTTAGGGGATGGATTGGGGATGGATTGGGGATAGTTAGGGGATGGATTGGAGATGGATGGGGGATGGATTGGGGATGGATTGGGGATAGTTAGGGGATGGATTGGGGATAGTTAGGTGATGGATTGGGGATAGTTAGTGGATGGATTGGGGATAGTTAGGGGATGGATTGGGAATAGTTAGGGGATGGATTGGGGATGGATTGGGGATAGTTAGGGGATGGATTGGGGATGGATGGGGGATGGATTGGGGATAGTTAGGGGATGGATTGGGGATAGTTAGGGGATGGATTGGGGATGGATTGGGGATGGATAGGGGATGGGTTGGGGATGGATTGGGGATAGTTAGGGGATGGATTGGGGATGGATTGGGGATAGTTAGGGGATGGATTGGGGATGGATTGGGGATAGTTAGGGGATGGATTGGAGATGGATGGGTTATGGATTGGGGATGGATATGGGATGGATTGGAGATAGTTAGGGGATGGATTGGGGATAGTTAGGGGATGGATTGGGGATAGTTAGGGATGGATTGGGGATGGATGGGGGATGGATTGGGGATGGATTGGGGATAGTTAGGGGATGGATTGGGGATAGTTAGGGGATGGATTGGGGATAGTTAGGGGATGGATTTGGGATATTTAGGGGATGATTGGGGATGGATTGGGGATAGTTAGGGGATGGATTGGGGATAGCTAGGGGATGGATTGGGGATGGGTTGGGGATGGATTGGGGATAGTTAGGGGATGGATTGGGGATGGATTGGGGATAGTTAGGGGATGGATTGGGGATAGCTAGGGGATGGATTGGGGATGGATTGGGGATGGATAGGGGATGGGTTGGGGATGGATTGGGGATAGTTAGGGGATGGATTGGGGATGGATTGGGGATAGTTAGGGGATCGATTGGGGATAGTTAGGGGATGGATTGGGGATGGATAGGGGATGAATTGGAGATAGTTAGGGGATGGATTGGGGATAGTTAGGGGATGGATTGAGGATGGATTGGGGATAGTTAGGGGATGGATTGGGGATGGATAGGGGATGGATTGGGGATAGTTAGGGGATGGATTGGGGATAGTTAGGGGATGGATTGGGGATAGTTAGGGGATGGATTGGGGATGGATGGGGGATGGATTGGGGATAGTTAGGGGATGGATTGGGGATAGTTAGGGGATGGATTGTGGATGGATAGGGGATGGATTGGGGATGGATTGGGGATAGTTAGGGGATTGATTGGGGATAGTTAGGGGATGGATTGGGGATAGTTAGGGGATGGATTGGGGATGGATGGGGGATGGATTGGGGATGGATTGGGGATGGATTGTGGGTAGTTAGGGGATGGATTGGGGATAGTTAGGGGATGGATTGGGGATAGTTAGGGGATGGATTGGGGATGGATTGGGGATAGTTAGGGGATGGATTGAGGATTGATTGGGGATGGATAGGGGATGGATTGGGGATGGTTAGGGGATGGATTGGGGATGGATGGGGGATGAAAGGGGAAAGTTAGGGGATGGGTTGGGGATGGATGGGGGATTGATTGGGGATAGTTAGGGGATGGGTTGGGGATAGTTAGGGGATGGATTGAGGATGGATTGGGGATAGTTAGGGGATGGATTGGGGATGAATAGGGGATGGATTGGGGATGGATTGGGGATAGTTAGGGGATGGATTGGGGATAGTTAGGGGATGGATTGGGGATAGTTAGGGGATGGATTGGGGATGGATGGGGGATGGATTGGGGATAGTTAGGGGATGGATTGGGGATAGTTAGGGGATGGATTGTGGATGGATAGGGGATGGATTGGGGATGGATTGGGGATAGTTAGGGGATTGATTGGGGATAGTTAGGGGATGGATTGGGGATAGTTAGGGGATGGATTGGGGATGGATGGGGGATGGATTGGGGATGGATTGGGGATGGATTGTGGGTAGTTAGGGGATGGATTGGGGATAGTTAGGGGATGGATTGGGGATAGTTAGGGGATGGATTGGGGATGGATTGGGGATAGTTAGGGGATGGATTGAGGATTGATTGGGGATGGATAGGGGATGGATTGGGGATGGATTGGGGATGGTTAGGGGATGGATTGGGGATGGATGGGGGATGAAAGGGGAAAGTTAGGGGATGGGTTGGGGATGGATGGGGGATTGATTGGGGATAGTTAGGGGATGGGTTGGGGATAGTTAGGGGATGGATTGGGGATAGTTAGGGGATGGATTGGGGATAGTTAGGGGATGGATTGGGGATGGATTGGGGATAGTTAGGGGATGGATCGGAGATGGATGGGGGATGGATTGGGGATGGATTGGGGATGGATTTTTTTTTAATTTTTTTATTTTTTTATTTCACCTTTATTTAACCAGGTAGGCTAGTTGAGAACATGTTCTCATTTGCAACTGCGACCTGGCCAAGATAAAGCATAGCAGTATGAGCAGACAACACAGAGTTACACATGGAGTAAACAATTAACAAGTCAATAACACAGTAGAAAACAAAGGGGGAGTCTATATACAATGTGTGCAAAAGGCATGAGGTAGGCGAATAATTACAATTTTGCAGATTAACACTGGAGTGATAAATGATCAGATGGTCATGTACAGGTAGAGATATTGGTGTGCAAAAGAGCAGAAAAATAAATAAATAAAAACAGTATGGGATGAGGTAGGTGAAAATGGGTGGGCTATTTACCAATAGACTATGTACAGCTGCAGCGATCGGTTAGCTGCTCAGATAGCTGATGTTTGAAGTTGGTGAGGGAGATAAAAGTCTCCAACTTCAGCATTTTTGCAATTCGTTCCAGTCACAGGCAGCAGAGTACTGGAACGAGAGGCGGCCAAATGAGGTGTTGGCTTTAGGGATGATCAGTGAGATACACCTGCTGGAGCGCGTGCTACGGGTGGGTGTTGCCATTGTGACCAGTGAGCTGAGATAAGGTGGAGCTTTACCTAGCATGGACTTGTAGATGACCTGGAGCCAGTGGGTCTGGCGACGAATATGTAGCGAGGGCCAGCCGACTAGAGCATACAAGTCGCAGTGGTGGGTGGTATAAGGTGCTTTAGTGACAAAACGGATGGCACTGTGATAGACTGCATCCAGTTTGCTGAGTAGAGTGTTGGAAGCCATTTTGTAGATGACATCGCCGAAGTCGAGGATCGGTAGGATAGTCAGTTTTACTAGGGTAAGCTTGGCGGCGTGAGTGAAGGAGGCTTTGTTGCGGAATAGAAAGCCGACTCTTGATTTGATTTTCGATTGGAGATGTTTGATATGAGTCTGGAAGGAGAGTTTGCAGTCTAGCCAGACACCTAGGTACTTATAGATGTCCACATATTCTAGGTCGGAACCATCCAGGGTGGTGATGCTAGGCGGGGATGCGGGTGCAGGCAGCGATCGGTTGAAAATCGGTTGGGCATAGTTAGGGGATGGATTGGGGATAGTTAGGGCATGGATTGGGGATAGTTAGGGGATGGATTGGGGATGGATTGGGGATAGTTAGGGCATGGATTGGGGATAGTTAGGGGATGGATTGGGGATGGATTGGGCATAGTTAGGGGATGGATTGGGGATAGTTAGGGCATGGATTGGGGATAGTTAGGGGATGGATTGGGGATGGATTGGGGATAGTTAGGGGATGGATTGGGGATAGTTAGGGGATGGTTTGGGGATGGATTGGGGATAGTTAGGTGATGGATTGGGGATGGATGGGGGATTGATTGGGGATGGATATGGGATGGATTGGAGATAGTTAGGGGATGGATTGGGGATAGTTAGGGGATGGATTGGGGATAGTTAGGGGATGGATTGGGGATAGTTAGGGGATGGATTGGGGATGGATTGGGGATAGTTAGGGGATGGATTGGGGATGGATGGGGGATGGATTGGGGATAGTTAGGGGATGGATTGGGGATGGATTGGGGATAGTTAGGGGATGGATTGCGGATAGTTAGGGGATGGATTGGGGATGGATGGGGGATGGATTGGGGATGGATTGGGGATGGATTGGGGATAGTTAGGGGATGGATTGGGGATAGTTAGGGGATGGATTGGGGATGGATTGGGGATAGTTAGGGGATGGATTGGAGATGGATGGGGATGGATTTGGGATGGATTGGGGATGGATTGGGATAGTTAGGGGATGGATTGGGGATAGTTAGGGGATGGATTGGGGATAGTTAGGGGATGGATTGGGGATGGATTGGGGATACTTAGGGGATGGATTGGGGATAGTTAGGGGATGGATTGGGGATAGTTAGGGGATGGATTGGGGATGGATGGGGGATCGATTGGGGATGGGTTGGGGATAGTTAGGGGATGGATTGGGGATAGTTAGGGGATGGATTGGGGATGGATTGGGGATAGTTAGGGGATGGATTGGAGATGGATGGGGGATGGATTGGGGATGGATTGGGGATAGTTAGGGGATGGATTGGGGATAGTTAGTTGATGGATTGGGGATAGTTAGTGGATGGATTGGGGATAGTTAGGGGATGGATTGGGAATAGTTAGGGGATGGATTGGGGATGGATTGGGGATAGTTAGGGGATGGATTGGGGATGGATGGGGGATGGATTGGGGATAGTTAGGGGATGGATTGGGGATAGTTAGGGGATGGATTGGGGATGGATTGGGGATGGATAGGGGATGGGTTGGGGATGGATTGGGGATAGTTAGGGGATGGATTGGGGATGGATTGGGGATAGTTAGGGGATGGATTGGGGATGGATTGGGGATAGTTAGGGGATGGATTGGAGATGGATGGGTTATGGATTGGGGATGGATATGGGATGGATTGGAGATAGTTAGGGGATGGATTGGGGATAGTTAGGGGATGGATTGGGGATAGTTAGGGGATGGATTGGGGATAGTTAGGGATGGATTGGGGATGGATGGGGGATGGATTGGGGATGGATTGGGGATAGTTAGGGGATGGATTGGGGATAGTTAGGGGATGGATTGGGGATAGTTAGGGGATGGATTGGGGATAGTTAGGGGATGGATTGGGGATAGTAGGGGATGGATTGGGGATATTTAGGGGATGATTGGGGATGGATTGAGGATAGTTAGGGGATGGATTGGGGATAGCTAGGGGATGGATTGGGGATGGATTGGGGATGGATAGGGGATGGGTTGGGGATGGATTGGGGATAGTTAGGGGATGGATTGGGGATGGATTGGGGATAGTTAGGGGATAGTTAGGGGATGGATTGGGGATGGATGGGGGATGGATTGGGGATGGATAGGGGATGAATTGGAGATAGTTAGGGGATGGATTGGGGATAGTTAGGGGATGGATTGAGGATGGATTGGGGATAGTTAGGGGATGGATTGGGGATGGATAGGGGATGGATTGGGGATAGTTAGGGGATGGATTGGGGATAGTTAGGGGATGGATTGGGGATAGTTAGGGGATGGATTGGGGATGGATGGGGGATGGATTGGGGATAGTTAGGGGATGGATTGGGGATAGTTAGGGGATGGATTGTGGATGGATAGGGGATGGATTGGGGATGGATTGGGGATAGTTAGGGGATTGATTGGGGATAGTTAGGGGATGGATTGGGGATAGTTAGGGGATGGATTGGGGATAGTTAGGGATGGATTGGGGATGGATGGGGGATGGATTGGGGATGGATTGGGGATAGTTAGGGGATGGATTGGGGATAGTTAGGGGATGGATTGGGGATAGTTAGGGGATGGATTGGGGATAGTTAGGGGATGGATTGGGGATAGTAGGGGATGGATTGGGGATATTTAGGGGATGATTGGGGATGGATTGGGGATAGTTAGGGGATGGATTGGGGATAGCTAGGGGATGGATTGGGGATGGATTGGGGATGGATAGGGGATGGGTTGGGGATGGATTGGGGATAGTTAGGGGATGGATTGGGGATAGTTAGGGGATAGTTAGGGGATGGATTGGGGATGGATGGGGGATGGATTGGGGATGGATAGGGGATGAATTGGAGATAGTTAGGGGATGGATTGGGGATAGTTAGGGGATGGATTGAGGATGGATTGGGGATAGTTAGGGGATGGATAGGGGATGGATTGGGGATAGTTAGGGGATGGATTGGGGATAGTTAGGGGATGGATTGGGGATAGTTAGGGGATGGATTGGGGATGGATGGGGGATGGATTGGGGATAGTTAGGGGATGGATTGGGGATAGTTAGGGGATGGATTGTGGATGGATAGGGGATGGATTGGGGATGGATTGGGGATAGTTAGGGGATTGATTGGGGATAGTTAGGGGATGGATTGGGGATAGTTAGGGGATGGATTGGGGATGGATGGGGGATGGATTGGGGATGGATTGGGGATGGATTGTGGGTAGTTAGGGGATGGATTGGGGATAGTTAGGGGATGGATTGGGGATAGTTAGGGGATGGATTGGGGATGGATTGGGGATAGTTAGGGGATGGATTGAGGATTGATTGGGGATGGATAGGGGATGGATTGGGGATGGATTGGGGATGGTTAGGGGATGGATTGGGGATGGATGGGGGATGAAAGGGGAAAGTTAGGGGATGGGTTGGGGATGGATGGGGGATGGATTGGGGATAGTTAGGGGATGGGTTGGGGATAGTTAGGGGATGGATTGGGGATAGTTAGGGGATGGATTGGGGATAGTTAGGGGATGGATTGGGGATGGATTGGGGATAGTTAGGGGATGGATTGGAGATGGATGGGGGATGGATTGGGGATGGATTGGGGATGGATTGGGCATAGTTAGGGGATGGATTGGGGATAGTTAGGGGATGGATTGGGGATAGTTAGGGGATGGATTGGGGATGGATTGGGGATTGATTGGGGATGGATATGGGATGGATTGGAGATAGTTAGGGGATGGATTGGGGATAGTTAGGGGATGGATTGGGGATAGTTAGGGGATGGATTGGGGATAGTTAGGGGATGGATTGGGGATGGATTGGGGATAGTTAGGGGATGGATTGGGGATGGATGGGGGATGGATTGGGGATGGATTGGGGATAGTTAGGGGATGGATTGGGGATGGATTGGGGATAGTTAGGGGATGGATTGCGGATAGTTAGGGGATGGATTGGGGATGGATGGGGGATGGATTGGGGATGGATTGGGGATGGATTGGGGATAGTTAGGGGATGGATTGGGGATAGTTAGGGGATGGATTGGGGATGGATTGGGGATAGTTAGGGGATGGATTGGAGATGGATGGGGATGGATTTGGCATGGATTGGGGATGGATTGGGATAGTTAGGGGATGGATTGGGGATAGTTAGGGGATGGATTGGGGATAGTTAGGGGATGGATTGGGGATGGATTGGGGATACTTAGGGGATGGATTGGGGATAGTTAGGGGATGGATTGGGGATAGTTAGGGGATGGATTGGGGATGGATGGGGGATCGATTGGGGATGGGTTGGGGATAGTTAGGGGATGGATTGGGGATAGTTAGGGGATGGATTGGGGATAGTTAGGGGATGGATTGGGGATGGATTGGGGATAGTTAGGGGATGGATTGGAGATGGATGGGGGATGGATTGGGGATGGATTGGGGATAGTTAGGGGATGGATTGGGGATAGTTAGTTGATGGATTGGGGATAGTTAGTGGATGGATTGGGGATAGTTAGGGGATGGATTGGGAATAGTTAGGGGATGGATTGGGGATGGATTGGGGATAGTTAGGGGATGGATTGGGGATGGATGGGGGATGGATTGGGGATAGGTAGGGGATGGATTGGGGATAGTTAGGGGATGGATTGGGGATGGATTGGGGATGGATAGGGGATGGGTTGGGGATGGATTGGGGATAGTTAGGGGATGGATTGGGGATGGATTGGGGATAGTTAGGGGATGGATTGGGGATGGATTGGGGATAGTTAGGGGATGGATTGGAGATGGATGGGTTATGGATTGGGGATGGATATGGGATGGATTGGAGATAGTTAGGGGATGGATTGGGGATAGTTAGGGGATGGATTGGGGATAGTTAGGGGATGGATTGGGGATAGTTAGGGATGGATTGGGGATGGATGGGGGATGGATTGGGGATGGATTGGGGATAGTTAGGGGATGGATTGGGGATAGTTAGGGGATGGATTGGGGATAGTTAGGGGATGGATTGGGGATGGATTGGGGATAGTAGGGGATGGATTGGGGATAGTAGGGGATGGATTGGGGATATTTAGGGGATGATTGGGGATGGATTGGGGATAGTTAGGGGATGGATTGAGGATGGATTGGGGATAGTTAGGGGATGGATTGGGGATGGATAGGGGATGGATTGGGGATAGTTAGGGGATGGATTGGGGATAGTTAGGGGATGGATTGGGGATAGTTAGGGGATGGATTGGGGATGGATGGGGGATGGATTGGGGATGGATTGGGGATAGTTAGGGGATGGATTGTGGATGGATAGGGGATGGATTGGGGATGGATTGGGGATAGTTAGGGGATTGATTGGGGATAGTTAGGGGATGGATTGGGGATAGTTAGGGGATGGATTGGGGATGGATGGGGGATGGATTGGGGATGGATTGGGGATGGATTGTGGGTAGTTAGGGGATGGATTGGGGATAGTTAGGGGATGGATTGGGGATAGTTAGGGGATGGATTGGGGATGGATTGGGGATAGTTAGGGGATGGATTGAGGATTGATTGGGGATGGATAGGGGATGGATTGGGGATGGATTGGGGATGGTTAGGGGATGGATTGGGGATGGATGGGGGATGAAAGGGGAAAGTTAGGGGATGGGTTGGGGATGGATGGGGGATGGATTGGGGATAGTTAGGGGATGGGTTGGGGATAGTTAGGGGATGGATTGGGGATAGTTAGGGGATGGATTGGGGATAGTTAGGGGATGGATTGGGGATGGATTGGGGATAGTTAGGGGATGGATTGGAGATGGATGGGGGATGGATGGGGGATGGATTGGGGATGGATTGGGCATAGTTAGGGGATGGATTGGGGATAGTTAGGGCATGGATTGGGGATAGTTAGGGGATGGATTGGGGATGGATTGGGGATAGTTAGGGGATGGATTGGGGATAGTTAGGGGATGGTTTGGGGATGGATTGGGGATAGTTAGGTGATGGATTGGGGATGGATGGGGGATTGATTGGGGATGGATATGGGATGGATTGGAGATAGTTAGGGGATGGATTGGGGATAGTTAGGGGATGGATTGGGGATAGTTAGGGGATGGATTGGGGATAGTTAGGGGATGGATTGGGGATGGATTGGGGATAGTTAGGGGATGGATTGGGGATGGATGGGGGATGGATTGGGGATGGATTGGGGATAGTTAGGGGATGGATTGGGGATGGATTGGGGATAGTTAGGGGATGGATTGCGGATAGTTAGGGGATGGATTGGGGATGGATGGGGGATGGATTGGGGATGGATTGGGGATGGATTGGGGATAGTTAGGGGATGGATTGGGGATAGTTAGGGGATGGATTGGGGATGGATTGGGGATAGTTAGGGGATGGATTGGAGATGGATGGGGATGGATTTGGGATGGATTGGGGATGGATTGGGATAGTTAGGGGATGGTTTGGGGATAGTTAGGGGATGGATTGGGGATAGTTAGGGGATGGATTGGGGATGGATTGGGGATACTTAGGGGATGGATTGGGGATAGTTAGGGGATGGATTGGGGATAGTTAGGGGATGGATTGGGGATGGATGGGGGATCGATTGGGGATGGATATGGGATGGATTGGAGATAGTTAGGGGATGGATTGGGGATAGTTAGGGGATGGATTGGGGATAGTTAGGGGATGGATTGGGGATAGTTAGGGGATGGATTGGGGATGGATAGGGGATAGTTAGGGGATGGATTGGGGATGGATGGGGGATGGATTGGGGATAGTTAGGGGATGGATTGGAGATGGATTGGGGATAGTTAGGGGATAGATTGGGGATGGATGGGGGATGGATTGGGGATGGATTGGGGATAGTTAGGGGGTGGATTGGGGATAGTTAGGGGATGGATTGGGGATAGTTAGGGGATGGATTTGGGATAGTAGGGGATGGATTGGGGATATTTAGGGGATGATTGGGGATGGATAGGGAATAGTTAGGGGATGGATTGGGGATAGTTAGGGGATGGATTGGGGATAGTTAGGGGATGGATTGGGGATGGATAGGGGATGGGTTGGGGATGGATGGGGGATGGATTGGGGATAGTTAGGGGATGGATTGGGGATAGTTAGGGGATGGATTGGGGATAGTTAGGGGATGGATTGGGGATGGATGGGAGATGGATTGGGGATGGATAGGGGATGGATTGGGGATAGTTAGGGGATGGATTGGGGATGGATTCGGGATAGTTAGGGGATGGATTGGGGATGGATAGGGGATGGATTGGGGATAGTTAGGGGATGGATTGGGGATGGATTGGGGATAGTTAGGGGATGGATTGGGGATAGTTTGGGGATGGATTGGGGATGGATTGGGGATGGATTGGGGATAGTTAGGGGATGGATTGGGGATAGTTAGGGGATGGATTGGGGATGGATAGGGGATGGATTGGGGATAGTTAGGGGATGGATTGGGGATAGTTAGGGGATGGATTGGGGATGGATGGGGGATGGATTGGGGATGGATTGGGGATAGTTAGGGGATGGATTGCGATAGTTAGGGGATGGATTGGGGATAGTTAGGGGATGGATTGGGGATAGTAGGGGATGGATTGGGGATATTTAGGGGATGATTGGGGATGGATAGGGGATAGTTAGGGGATGGATTGGGGATAGTTAGGGGATGGATTGGGGATAGTTAGGGGATGGATTGGGGATGGATTGGGGATGGATAGGGGATGGGTTGGGGATGGATGGGGGATGGATTGGGGATAGTTAGGGGATGGATTGGGGATAGTTAGGAGATGGATTGGGGATAGTTAGGGGATGGATTGGGGATGGATGGAGGATGGATTGGGGATGGATAGGGGATGGATTGGAGATAGTTAGGGGATGGATTGGGGATAGTTAGGGGATGGATTGGGGATGGATTGGGGATAGTTAGGGGATGGATAGGGGAAGGATTGGGGATGGATTGGGGATAGTTAAGGGATGGATTGGGGATGGATGGGGAATTGATTGGGGATGGATTGGGAATAGTTAGGGGATGAATTGGGAATGGATTGGGGATGGATTGGGGATGGATTGGGGATAGTTAGGGGATGGATTGGGGATAGTTAGGGGATGGATTGGGGATAGTTAGGGGATGGATTGGGGATGGATTGGGGATAGTTAGGGGATGGATTGGGGATAGTTAGGGGATGGATTGGGGATAGTTAGGTGATGGATTGGGGATGGATGGGGGATTGATTGGGGATGGATATGGGATGGATTGGAGATAGTTAGGGGATGGATTGGGGATAGTTAGGGGATGGATTGGGGATAGTTAGGGGATGGATTGGGGATAGTTAGGGGATGGATTGGGGATGGATTGGGGATAGTTAGGGGATGGATTGGGGATGGATGGGGGATGGATTGGGGATGGATTGGGGATAGTTAGGGGATGGATTGGGGATGGATTGGGGATAGGTAGGGGATGGATTGGGGATAGTTAGGGGATGGATTGGGGATGGATGCGGGATGGATTGGGGATGGATTGGTGATGGATTGGGGATGGATTGGGGATGGATTGGGGATAGTTAGGGGATGGATTGGAGATGGATGGGGATGGATTTGGGATGGATTGGGGATGGATTGGGGATAGTTAGGGGATGGATTGGGGATAGTTAGGGGATGGATTGGGGATAGTTAGGGGATGGATTGGGGATAGTTAGGGGATGGATTGG
This sequence comes from Oncorhynchus mykiss, assembly GCF_013265735.2. Lineage (NCBI taxonomy): Eukaryota > Metazoa > Chordata > Actinopteri > Salmoniformes > Salmonidae > Oncorhynchus > Oncorhynchus mykiss. Next base: position 87,947,725 of record NC_048581.1, read on the forward strand.
GGATAGTTAGGGGATGGATTGGGGATGGATGGGGGATCGATTGGGGATGGATATGGGATGGATTGGAGATAGTTAGGGGATGGATTTGGGATAGTTAGGGGATGGATTGGGGATAGTTAGGGGATGGATTGGGGATAGTTAGGGGATGGATTGGGGATGGATTGGGGATAGTTAGGGGATGGATTGGGGATGGATGGGGGATGGATTGGGGATAGTTAGGGGATGGATTGGGGATGGATTGGGGATAGTTAGGGGATAGATTGGGGATAGTTAGGGGATGGATTGGGGATGGATGGGGGATGGATTGGGGATGGATTGGGGAGAGTTAGGGGATGGATTGGGGATAGTTAGGGGATGGATTGGGGATAGTAGGGGATGGATTGGGGATATTTAGGGGACTATTGGGGATGGATAGGGGATAGTTAGGGGATGGATTGGGGATAGTTAGGGGATGGATTGGGGATCGTTAGGGGATGGATTGGGGATGGATTGGGGATGGATAGGGGATGGGTTGGGGATGGATGGGGGATGGATTGGGGATAGTTAGGGGATGGATTGGGGATAGTTAGGGGATGGATTGGGGATAGTTAGGGGATGGATTGGGGATAGTTAGGGGATGGATTGGGGATAGTTAGGGGATGGATTGGGGATGGATTGGGGATAGTTAGGGGATGGATTGGGGATGGATAGGGGATGGATTGGGGATGGATTGGGGATAGTTAGGGGATGGATTGGGGATGGATTGGGGATAGTTAGGGGACGGATTGGGGATAGTTTGGGGATGGATGGGGGATGGATTGGGGATGGATTGGGGATAGTTAGGGGATGGATTGGGGATAGTTAGGGGATGGATTGGGGATGGATGGGGGATCGATTGGGGATGGATTGGGGATTGATTGGGGATAGTTAGGGGATGGATTGGGGATGGATGGGGGATCGATTGGGGATGGATTGGGGATAGTTAGGGGATGGATTGGGGATAGTTAGGGGATGGATTGGGGATATTTAGGGGATGATTGAGGATGGATAGGGGATAGTTAGGGGATGGATTGGGGATAGTTAGGGGATGGATTGGGGATAGTTAGGGGATGGATTGGGGATGGATTGGGGATGGATAGGGGATGGGTTGGGGATGGATGGGGGATGGATTGGAGATAGTTAGGGGATGGATTGGGGATAGTTAGGGGATGGATTGGGGATGGATTGTGGATAGTTAGGGGATGGATTGGGGATGGATAGGGTTTGGATTGGGGATGGATTGGGGATAGTTAGGGGATGGATGGGGGATGGATTGGGGATGGATTGGGAATAGTTAGGGGATGGATTGGGGATGGATTGGGGATGGATTGGGGATGGATTGGGGATAGTTAGGGGATGGATTGAGGATGGATTGGGGATGGATAGGGGATGGATTGGGGATGGATTGGGGATGGTTAGGGGATGGATTGGGGATGGATGGGGGATGGAAAGGGGAAAGTTAGGGGATGGATTGGGGATAGTTAGGGAATGGATTGGGGATAGTTAGGGGATGGATTGGGGATAGTTAGGGGATGGATTGGGGATGGATTGGGGATAGTTAGGGGATGTATTGGGGATGGATGGGGGATAGATTGGGAATGGATTGGGGATAGTTAGGGGATGGATTGGGGATAGTTAGGGGATGGTTTGGGGATAGTTAGGGGATGGATTGGGGATGGATGGGGGATGGATTGGGGATGGATTGGGGATTGATTGGGGATAGTTAGGGGATGGATTGGGGATAGTTAGGGGGTAGATTGGGGATAGTTAGGGGATGGATTGGGGATAGTAGGGGATGGATTGGGGATATTTAGGGGATGATTAAGGATGGATAGGGGATAGTTAGGGGATGGATTGGGGATAGTTAGGGGATGGATTGGGGATACTTAGGGGATGGATTGGGGATGGATTGGGGATGGATAGGGGATAGGTTGGGGATGGATGGGGGATGGATTGGGGATAGTTAGGGGATTGATTGGGGATAGTTAGGGGATGGATTGGGGATGGTTTGGGGATAGTTAGGGGATGGGTTGGGGATGGATGGGAGATGGATTGGGGATGGATAGGGGATGGATTGGAGATAGTTAGGGGATGGATTGGGGATAGTTAGGGGATGGATTGGGGATGGATTGTGGATAGTTAGGGGATGGATTGGGGATGGATAGGGTTTGGATTGGGGATGGATTGGGGATAGTTAGGGGATGGATGGGGGATGGATTGGGGATGGATTGGGAATAGTTAGGGGATGGATTGGGGATGGATTGGGGATGGATTGGGGATGGATTGGGGATAGTTAGGGGATGGATTGAGGATGGATTGGGGATGGATAGGGGATGGATTGGGGATGGATTGGGGATGGTTAGGGGATGGATTGGGGATGGATGGGGGATGGAAAGGGGAAAGTTAGGGGATGGATTGGGGATAGTTAGGGAATGGATTGGGGATAGTTAGGGGATGGATTGGGGATAGTTAGGGGATGGATTGGGGATGGATTGGGGATAGTTAGGGGATGTATTGGGGATGGATGGGGGATAGATTGGGAATGGATTGGGGATAGTTAGGGGATGGATTGGGGATAGTTAGGGGATGGTTTGGGGATAGTTAGGGGATGGATTGGGGATGGATGGGGGATGGATTGGGGATGGATTGGGGATTGATTGGGGATAGTTAGGGGATGGATTGGGGATAGTTAGGGGGTAGATTGGGGATAGTTAGGGGATGGATTGGGGATAGTAGGGGATGGATTGGGGATATTTAGGGGATGATTGGGGATGGATAGGGGATAGTTAGGGGATGGATTGGGGATAGTTAGGGGATGGATTGGGGATACTTAGGGGATGGATTGGGGATGGATTGGGGATGGATAGGGGATAGGTTGGGGATGGATGGGGGATGGATTGGGGATAGTTAGGGGATTGATTGGGGATAGTTAGGGGATGGATTGGGGATGGTTTGGGGATAGTTAGGGGATGGGTTGGGGATGGATGGGAGATGGATTGGGGATGGATAGGGGATGGATTGGAGATAGTTAGGGGATGGATTGGGGATAGTTAGGGGATGGATTGGGGATAGTAGGGGATGGATTGGGGATATTTAGGGGATGATTGGGGATGGATTGGGGATGGATTGGGGATGGATTGGGGATTGATTGGGGATAGTTAGGGGATGGATTGGGGATAGTTAGGGGATGGATTGGGGATAGTTAGGGGATGGATTGGGGATAGTAGGGGATGGATTGGGGATATTTAGGGGATGGATAGGGGATAGTTAGGGGATGGATTGGGGATAGTTAGGGGATGGATTGGGGATAGTTAGGGGATGGATTGGGGATGGATTGGGGATGGATAGGGGATGGGTTGGGGATAGTTAGGGGATTGATTGAAGATAGTTAGGGGATGGATTGGGGATGGTTTGGGGATAGTTAGGGGATGGATTGGGGATGGATGGGGGATGGATTGGGGATGGATAGGGGATGGATTGGGGATGGATTGGGGATAGTTAGGGGATGGATTGGGGATGGATTGGGAATAGTTAGGGGATGGATTGGGGATGGATTGGGGATGGATTGGGGATAGTTAGGGGATGGATTGAGGATGGATTGGGGATGGATAGGGGATGGATTGGGGATGGATTGGGGATGGTTAGGGGATGGAATGTGGATGGATGGGGGATGGAAAGGGGAAAGTTATGGGATGGGTTGGGGATGGATGGCGGATGGATTGGGGATAGTTAGGGGATGGGTTGGGGATAGTTAGGGGATGGATTGGGGATGGATTGGGGATAGTTAGGGGATGGATTGGGGATGGATGGGGGATGGATTGGAGATAGTTAGGGGATGGATTGGGGATGGATTGGGGATAGTTAGGGGATGGATTGGGGATGGATTGGGGATGGATGGGGGATGGATTGGGGATTGATTGGGGATAGTTAGGGGATGGATTGGGGATAGTTAGGGGATGGATTGGGGATAGTTAGGGGATGGATTGGGGATGGATAGGGGATGGATTGGGGATGGATTGGGGATAGTTAGGGTATGGATTGGGGATGGATGGGGAATGGATTGGGGATGGATTGGGAATAGTTAGGGGATGGATCTGGGATGGATTGGGGATAGTTAGGGGATGGATTGAGGATGGATAGGGGATGGATTGGGGATGGATTGGGGATAGTTAGGGGATGGATTGAGGATGGATTGGGGATGGATAGGGGATGGATTGGGGATGGATTGGGAATGGTTAGGGGATGGATTGTGGATGGAAAGGGGAAAGTTATGGGATGGGTTGGGGATGGATGGCGGATGGATTGGGGATAGTTAGGGGATGGGTTGGGGATAGTTAGGGGATGGATTGGGGATGGATTGGGGATAGTTAGGGGATGGATTGGGGATGGATGGGGGATGGAATGGAGATAGTTAGGGGATGGATTGGGGATGGATTGGGGATAGTTAGGGGATGGATTGGGGATGGATAGGGGATGGATTGGGGATGGATTGGGGATAGTTAGGGGATGGATTGGGGATGGATTGGGGATAGTTAGGGGATGGATTGGGGATAGTTTGGGGATGGATGGGGGATGGATTGGGGATGGATTGGGGATAGTTAGGGGATGGATTGGGGATAGTTAGGGGATGGATTGGGGATGGATGGGGGATCGATTGGGGATGGAT